>NC_051289.1:50000-57500 GCF_015220745.1 Sebastes umbrosus | reverse complement strand
ACCGATGTCAACATTCACACACCGATGTCAACATTCACACACACCGATGTCAACATTCACACACTGATGTCAACATTCACACACACTGATGTCAACATTCACACACCGATGTCAACATTCACACACCGATGTCAACATTCACACACCGATGTCAACATTCACACACACTGATGTCAACATTCACACACTGATGTCAACATTCACACACCGATGTCAACATTCACACACACTGATGTCAACATTCACACACACTGATGTCAACATTCACACACTGATGTCAACATTCACACACCGATGTCAACATTCACACACACCGATGTCAACATTCACACACTGATGTCAACATTCACACACACCGATGTCAACATTCACACACTGATGTCAACATTCACACACACCGATGTCAACATTCACACACACACACCGATGTCAACATTCACACACTGATGTCAACATTCACACACCGATGTCAACATTCACACAGATGTCAACATTCACACACCGATGTCAACATTCACACACCGATGTCAACATTCACACACCGATGTCAACATTCACACACACCGATGTCAACATTCACACACACCGATGTCAACATTCACACACACTGATGTCAACATTCACACACCGATGTCAACATTCACACACCGATGTCAACATTCACACACACCGATGTCAACATTCACACACACACACTGATGTCAACATTCACACACCGATGTCAACATTCACACACCGATGTCAACATTCACACACACTGATGTCAACATTCACACACCGATGTCAACATTCACACACACTGATGTCAACATTCACACACCGATGTCAACATTCACACACCGATGTCAACATTCACACACACTGATGTCAACATTCACACACCGATGTCAACATTCACACACCGATGTCAACATTCACACACCGATGTCAACATTCACACACCGATGTCAACATTCACACACCGATGTCAACATTCACACACACCGATGTCAACATTCACACACACACACCGATGTCAACATTCACACACCGATGTCAACATTCACACACACCGATGTCAACATTCACACTGAACGCTGGGAGCTGATTGGTCGGTTTGTTACCTGGTCAGTAGGTGTGTAGTCCGTCCTCCTGACTGCATCCAGCCTGTCCAGGAAGCTACACACACACACACACACACACACACACACACACACACACAGAGAGAGATCTGTCCAATTGTCTGCCAGCAGCCCCTCCCCCCCCCGGAGCTGTGATAGGTCCGTCAGGGTTAGTGGAGCGCTGTGATTGGTCCGTTGGGATTTAAAATGTCACAGTGATGAAGTGCGAGACTGAGTGTGTGTGTTTGTGTGTGTGTGTGTGTGTGTGTGTGTGTGTGTGTTTGTGTGTGTGTGTGTGTGTGTGTGTGTGTGTGTATCTTACTACTGAGCGCAGTCGATCAGCTGATATTCGTTGGCGCGTTCGAAGCACGCCCTCACGCCGTCGTCCTCCCACAGCTTCTGAGTGTGCTCAAAGAAGTCCTGAGAGACACGAGAGACACGAGAGACAGGAGAGACACGAGAGACAGGAGAGACAGAAGAGACAGGAGAGACACGAGAGACAGAAGAGACAGGAGAGACATGAGAGACAGAAGAGACAGGAGAGACACGAGAGACAGAAGAGACAGGAGAGACATGAGAGACAGAAGAGACAGGAGAGACACGAGAGACAGGAGAGACAGGAGAGACAGAAGAGACAGGAGAGACACGAGAGACAGGAGAGACAGGAGAGACAGGAGAGACACGAGAGATAGGAGAGACAGGAGAGACACGAGAGACACGAGAGACAGAAGAGACACGAGAGACAGAAGAGACAGGAGAGACACGAGAGACAGGAGAGACACGAGAGACAGAAGAGACAGGAGAGACACGAGAGACAGGAGAGACAGGAGAGACAGGATGGGTTAGAGGCTGCAGGTGAGCGTGCTGTCGTCTGATTGGACGGCAGTGAGTGTCCGGTCGACCAATCAGCAGCGAGAGGAAGAGGAAGCGTCGAAGCTGAAGGAGAGTAGACTCAGGAAGACGGTTGTTTTGAGTGGTTGTGTCTTCAGAGACGCTCTGTGTTAGTTAATGAGGCCTCAGGTGAGACGTTCACACACATACTCCGGCAGGTGAGTAGCGTCCTGTGTGCTTCCAGTCCCTCGTTAACTCGTTAACTCGTTACATCATCTCATTAATGTCATTACAACAAACAAGCTCTCCGACAAATCCCCCGACGTCCTCCCACCCGATGCTACTGTTAGCATCGGCAGGTGTTAGCATTAGCATCAGCAGGTGTTAGCACCAGCAGGTGTTAGCATTAGCAGGTGTTAGCACCAGCAGGTGTCAGCATCAGCAGGTGTTAGCATCAGCATCTGAAGCGTACAAGACTTTATAAACAAGAACTTCAGACGAACAGGAAGCTGAGTTTAGTGACATCTGACGATTTTATTTTGAAGGATCACGTTTAATGTGTGTGTGTGTGTGCGTGTGTGTGTGTGCGTTACCTCTGTGTATTCAAAGTCAGACAGCGGTGCGATGCCTTTGATGTAGTCGAGTCTGAACTCGTTGCCAGGGTTACCCAGAGGAACGGGCGGAGTCAACGTACTCATGGCTGACACGATGGTCTGGAACACGCACGGGCGCGCACACACACACACACACACACACACACACACACACAAACTGTGAACACCTGTCCAGGTGAACCCCTCTCACCCAGTGCATGCTGGGACAGACAGGTAGATGAAAAGTGGACTTCCTGGTCATATGAATGTTGCTGTCTGCTGGACTGGACAACTCACCAGACTGATTTATTTATTAATAAGAGGTTGATAACTCAACCAGTACAGGACGGTTTAACTCTGAGGCTCTACACTCGGTCATGTGATGCAGGTCATGTGACCTACCACGATGGCGTCCTTCACGTTCTTCCTGATGTCTTGAACCTTCTCCTGCTTCTCCCTGGAAGATAAAGACGTGATTTAACTTCAGTGTTTAGCTTTATGAGGGAAGGAAACAGACTCATCAGGACGGTTTATGGAGGACAATCATGTCTTTATTATGATTATTTCATGCCGCTGCCGCGGGGGGAAATTTAAAGTTTAAAGTTTGACTCACTCATCATTGAAACCGTCGACATGAAGAATCCTCATCTGCTTCACTATGGTGCTCTTACCTGATTCTCCTGCACCTGCAGACAGACAGGTGAGAGACAGACAGGTAGTCAGACAGACAGGTGAGAGACAGACAGGTAGTCAGACAGACAGGTGAGAGACAGACAGGTAGTCAGACAGACAGGTGAGAGACAGACAGGTAGTTAGACAGATGGATGAGAGACAGACAAGTAATCAGACAGACAGGTGTCTCACCCAGCAGCAGCAGTCTGTGTGTAGCTTTATAAGCCTGTCTCTCTTTCTGCAGCTGTCTCTCGATCTTCTTGTTGGCTTCTCTCTTCGCTTTCTCATCCAGTCGTTCTTCCTCCGTCTGTCCTCCCAGACAGCCCATCTCCCCTGGAACCACAAGAACCAGTATGGAACCACAAGAACAAGTATGGAACCACTCAAGCCCATCTCCCCTGGAACCACAAGAACCAGTATGGAACCACAAGAACAAGTATGGAACCACACAAACCAGTATGGAACCACAAGAACCAGTATGGAACACAAGAACAAGTATGGAACCACTCAAACCAGTATGGAACCACACAAACCAGTATGGAACCACAAGAACCAGTATGGAACCACAAGAACCAGTATGGAACCACAAGAACAAGTATGGAACCACAAGAACCAGTATGGAACCACACAAACCAGTATGGAACCACAACAACCAGTAAACTACCCACTGAAACCAGTAAACTACCGACTGAAACCAGTATGGAACAGACTGAAACCAGTAAACTACCTACTGAAACCAGTAAACTACCTACTATAACCAGTAAACTACCGACTATAACCAGTAAACTACCTACTATAACCAGTAAACTACCTACTGAAACCAGTAAACTACTGAAACCAGTAAACTACCCACTGAAACCAGTAAACTACTATAACCAGTAAACTACCCACTGAAACCAGTAAACTACCGACTGAAACCAGTATGGAACAGACTGAAACCAGTAAACTACCTACTGAAACCAGTAAACTACCTACTGAAACCAGTAAACTACCGACTATAACCAGTAAACTACCTACTATAACCAGTAAACTACCTACTATAACCAGTAAACTACCTACTGAAACCAGTAAACTACCTACTATAACCAGTAAACTACCTACTATAACCAGTAAACTACCTACTGAAACCAGTAAACTACTGAAACCAGTAAACTACCCACTGAAACCAGTAAACTACTATAACCAGTAAACTACCGACTATAACCAGTAAACTACCTACTATAACCAGTAAACTACCTACTATAACCAGTAAACTACCTACTGAAACCAGTAAACTACCTACTATAACCAGTAAACTACCTACTATAACCAGTAAACTACCGACTATAACCAGTAAACTACCTACTATAACCAGTAAACTACCTACTGAAACCAGTAAACTACCTACTATAACCAGTAAACTACCTACTATAACCAGTAAACTACCTACTGAAACCAGTAAACTACTGAAACCAGTAAACTACCCACTGAAACCAGTAAACTACTATAACCAGTAAACTACCCACTGAAACCAGTAAACTACCGACTGAAACCAGTATGGAACAGACTGAAACCAGTAAACTACCTACTGAAACCAGTAAACTACCTACTGAAACCAGTAAACTACCGACTATAACCAGTAAACTACCTACTATAACCAGTAAACTACCTACTATAACCAGTAAACTACCTACTGAAACCAGTAAACTACCTACTATAACCAGTAAACTACCGACTGAAACCAGTAAACTACCTACTGAAACCAGTAAACTACTCACTGAAACCAGTAAACTACCGACTATAACCAGTAAACTACCTACTGAAACCAGTAAACTACCTACTATAACCAGTAAACTACCTACTATAACCAGTAAACTACCTACTATAACCAGTAAACTACCGACTGAAACCAGTAAACTACCGACTGAAACCAGTAAACTACTGAAACCAGTAAACTACCTACTGAAACCAGTAAACTACCCCCTGAAACCAGTAAACTACCGACTATAACCAGTAAACTACCTACTGAAACCAGTAAACTACCTACTATAACCAGTAAACTACCTACTATAACCAGTAAACTACCGACTATAACCAGTAAACTACCTACTGAAACCAGTAAACTACCTACTATAACCAGTAAACTACCCACTGAAACCAGTAAACTACCTACTATAACCAGTAAACTACCGACTATAACCAGTAAACTACCTACTGAAACCAGTAAACTACCGACTATAACCAGTAAACTACCGACTATAACCAGTAAACTACCTACTATAACCAGTAAACTACCTACTGAAACCAGTAAACTACCGACTATAACCAGTAAACTACCGACTATAACCAGTAAACTACCGACTATAACCAGTAAACTACCTACTGAAACCAGTAAACTACCTACTATAACCAGTAAACTACCGACTATAACCAGTAAACTACCTACTATAACCAGTAAACTACCTACTGAAACCAGTAAACTACCGACTATAACCAGTAAACTACCGACTATAACCAGTAAACTACCGACTATAACCAGTAAACTACCTACTATAACCAGTAAACTACCTACTGAAACCAGTAAACTACCTACTATAACCAGTAAACTACCGACTATAACCAGTAAACTACCTACTATAACCAGTAAACTACCTACTGAAACCAATAAACTACCGACTATAACCAGTAAACTACCGACTATAACCAGTAAACTACCGACTATAACCAGTAAACTACCTACTATAACCAGTAAACTACCTACTATAACCAGTAAACTACCTACTGAAACCAGTAAACTACCGACTATAACCAGTAAACTACTGAAACCAATATGGAACAGACTGAAACCAGTAAACCCAGTACAGTCATCACAGTACTACTACTTTTACTTCAGTAAAGGATGTGAATACAGCTGAACCCAGTAAACCCAGTAAACCCAGTGAACCCAGTACCTCAGACCGGTCCCGTTGTAGCTGTTGGTCACGGATCCGTCGTGTCTCAGGTCCAGATCAGATCGTCTTTCTGTTCGTCCATTAAAGTCCAAAAAGACAGAATCAGCAGCAGCTCCAGGTCCAGTTCAGAGGGACAGGACCAGGTCCAGTTCAGAGGGACAGGACCAGTTCTCCAGCTAGATTAGAGACGTTTACCGGAGTAGAGAGAAACACCTGAGTGTCTCTCCGTCTCTACCTCTACCCCCCCCCACCCCGTCGGTCTCTAATAGCGTCTCATTAGTCCTCCTCTCGTCTCTTCGGGGGATTCTCATGTTTTTCCTCTTGTGACACTTTGCTGCCTGACAACCAGCAGCTGGATCCACAAACACAAACTCCTCCGATAGACCAGGACCCAGTCTGGACTCTGTTAGACCAGGACCGAGTCTGGACTCTGTTAGACCAGGACCGAGTCTGGACTCTGATAGACCAGGACTGAGTCTAGACTCTGTTAGACCACGACCCAGTCTGGACTCTGTTAGACCAGGGCCGAGTCTGGACCAGGACTGAGTCTGGACTCTGATAGACCAGGACCGAGTCTGGACTCTGTTAGACCAGGACTGAGTCTGGACCAGCAGACAGCAGCTCCCAGGTCAGGAGACTCCTGATGAAGACGGCGGTGAAATGAAGAACGATGATAAATCAGCTGATTTGATGAATGTAAATCTGATTTCAGTAAATCTGATCTGATGAGATCTGAACCACGTTCTCAGTTTATGATCTGAATGTGTTCAGAATATGAACAAGAAATAAAAGTGGGATGAATAAAGTTTTACGAGTCCAAACTGAACTTTACAGATTTGACTTCTGATTTTCCCCCAAAATGTTCTTTCATAATATTTTATTATTTTTGGATTAATCTCACGTTTTATCTGTTTTATCCGTTCTAAATGAACCTTAAAGGAGATTAGTCCAGTATTTAATCCTCTCATCAACATGGGAGTGGACTAATATGCTGCTTTATGTAAATGTATGTATATATTTATTATTGTAAATCAATGATCAACACAGATCAATAACAGATATTGATCCAGAAACCCTCACAGGTACTGCATTTAGCATAAAACAATATGCTCCAATCAGAGCAGGGACAACAGCTGAACTCCATCCATCCATCCCGTCATCCCGTTAGGGGTCGCGGGGGTGAGCTCTATCCATCCCGTTAGGGGTCACGGGGGTGAGCTCTATCCATCCCGTTAGGGGTCACGGGGGTCGCGGGGGGAACTCTAGTTGTTGTATATTCAGGTGTTTTCTCTGCAGAGATCTGAACACTTATTCATATAAACATGTTTCCGTCTGTTGGTGTTGGTTTGTCTCCATCTTGTGGACAAATAAAGT
>NC_051289.1:37500-45000 GCF_015220745.1 Sebastes umbrosus | reverse complement strand
TGGTGTCTCTTTGTGGTCGTTTTGGTGTCTCTTTGTGGTCCTTTGGTGTCTCTTTGTGGTCGTTTGGTGTCTCTTTGTGGTCGTTTGACTTTTCGACATGAAATGTTAACAGTCAGGTCATCCAGAGGTTCTGGTCCAGGGTCCTGGGTCTGGACCTGGTAGATGACACTGACCAGCTGACTAGCCATCACTCTGTGGCTCTGACGGGGGTGGGGGAGGTGTAAAGGTTGGACGTGTCTCCCGGAGACGGACTGACCTGAGTCGTAGGTCAGAGTGGAGGTTCGGATCTGATCAAACAGAAGTTCTGCTCTGCTCACCGACGTCTGGAAACACAGAACCAGAACCAGCTGTTCTATCAAAGTCCAAACAACCGGCTTCTCTTTACATCAGCTGCTGCTGTTACCTTGGTTACCGCCGAGTCGTCCTCGCTGCTCGGAGACGACAGAGGCAGAACTAGAGGACAGACAGACGGTTAGAGACGTCACCGTTACCGCTGACATGAGTAGAACAGACTCTTCATTAGAGTAGAACAGACTCACTCTACAGCTGACTATTATAGATTATAGAGTTGATTAGAGTAGAACAGACTCACTCTACAGCTGACTATTATAGATTATAGAGTTGATTAGAGTAGAACAGACTCACTCTACAGCTGACTATTATAGATTATAGAGTTGATTAGAGTAGAACAGACTCACTCTACAGCTGACTATTATAGATTATAGAGTTGATTAGAGTAGAACAGACTCACTCTACAGCTGACTATTATAGATTATAGAGTTGATTAAAGTAGAACAGACTCACTCTTCAGCTGACTATTATAGATTATAGAGTTGATTAAAGTAGAACAGACTCACTCTTCAGCTGACTATTATAGATTATAGAGTTGATTAGAGTAGAACAGACTCACTCTTCAGCTGACTATTATAGATTATAGAGTTGATTAAAGTAGAACAGACTCACTCTTCAGCTGACTATTATAGATTATAGAGTTGATTAGAGTAGAACAGACTCACTCTTCAGCTGACTCTATTATAGATTATAGAGTTGATTAAAGTAGAACAGACTCACTCTACAGCTGACTCTATTATAGATTATAGAGTTGATTAAAGTAGAACAGACTCACTCTACAGCTGACTCTATTATAGATTATAGAGTTGATTAAAGTAGAACAGACTCACTCTTCAGCTGACTCTTGCTCCGTGGTTTCTTCTTGCTGTAGGATCGACCTGCAGACGGAAACACCTGGACCAGAACATCTGGGTCTTTAAGACGGGACGAAGTCTTTACTTTCTGTTTATACAGGAGACGAAACAGAGACGTCAGAGAGACAGGTGGACAGACAGATAGACAGACAGGTGGACAGACAGACAGACAGACAGAGAGAGAGAGACAGATGGACAGACAGACAGACAGGTGGACAGACAGGTGGACAGAGAGAGAGACAGACAGACAGGTGGACAGACAGACAGGTAGACAGACAGACAGACAGACCGACCGACAGACAGTCAGAGAGACAGGTGGACAGACAGAGAGATAGACAGACAGACGGGTGGACAGTCAGAGAGACAGGTGGACAGACTGACAGGTGGACAGACAGACAGGTGGACAGACAGACAGACAGACAGAGAGAGAGACAGGTGGACAGACAGAGAGAGAGACAGGTGGACAGACAGGTGGACAGAGAGACAGACAGACAGGTGGACAGACAGAGAGACAGACAGACAGGTGGACAGACAGACAGGTAGACAGACAGACAGACAGACAGACGGGTGGACAGTCAGAGAGACAGGTGGACAGACTGACAGGTGGACAGACAGACAGACAGACAGACAGACAGACAGGTGGACAGGTACCATGAAGACTCTCCCAGCAGCGTCCTCCAGCTCTCGGTGGAGTCCACAGTTGAAGTTCATCACCACCGTCTGACCTTTGCTGTTCTGATGCATGATGGGATTGATCAGTCGGACGCTGAGGACCGTCTCTGCCCCAGTGCATTCTGGGAGAATATACACAGACACACAGTTTTACTGCTGAAACACGGATCAGACGTGTCCCCCAGTAACTACTCAAACCAGATGAACGAGGACAGACCGTCCCGTCTCAGACTGTACTGATCCACGTCCTCCTTCAGCAGGTGGATGGACTCCCACAGGAAACCCTGAGAGACAGCGAGAGACAGCGAGAGACACCGAGAGACACGTGAGACATCCATACAACACAGAAGTTATCTAATGTTGCATTAGTACTACCATTAGTACTACTATTAGTACTACCATTAGTACTAACAATAGTACCACATGAAACCTACCTGAGGCTCATTGATGAAGAAGCTCACACATCCTGATCCTTCGTTAAAATCAATCCAGAACTCGTCCAGATTGTCGTCTTTTGGTGGAAACAGCTGGAGGACAAGAAGACATGACGAAGACAAGACGTTAAAGGGTTAAATGTTTATACTTTAAGGGGTTAAGTGTTTATACTTTAAGGGTTAAATGTTTATACTTTAAGGGGTTAAGTGTTTATACTTTAAGGGTTAAATGTTTATACTTTAAGGGGTTAAGTGTTTATACTTTAAGGGGTTAAGTGTTTATACTTTAAGGGGTTAAGTGTTTATACTTTAAGGGGTTAAGTGTTTATACTTTAAGGGGTTAAATGTTTATACTTTAAGGGTTAAGTGTTTATACTTTAAGGGGTTAAATGTTTATACTTTAAGGGGTTAAATGTTTATACTTTAAGGGGTTAAATGTTTATACTTTAAGGGGTTAAGTGTTTTTACCTCGGTGGAGTCGAGGAACGCTCTGCTGCAGGCGAAGGTGTAAACCCTGACAGACACAACGAAGGGAAGAATCACCCACATGAGGACTTTTCTGATTGGTTAGTTTAATAACGAGTCATCACCTCCGCTGGTCGCCATGGTGACCATTAACGAAGTTCAGGAAACGACGGCAGTCCTGGAGACAGAGAGAGAGAGAGACAGGTTAGAGAGAGAGAGAGACAGGTTAGAGAGAGAGAGAGACAAGTTAGAGAGAGAGAGACAGGTTAGAGAGAGAGAGAGAGACAGGTTAGACAGACACAGAGAGAGAGAGACAGGTTAGAGAGACAGAGAGACAGATTAGAGACAGACAGACAGATTAGAGAGAGACAGGTTAGACAGACACAGAGAGAGAGAGACAGGTTAGAGAGACAGAGAGACAGATTAGAGACAGACAGACAGATTAGAGAGAGACAGGTTAGACAGACACAGAGAGAGAGAGACAGGTTAGAGAGAGAGAGAGAGAGACAGATTAGAGAGAGACAGGTTAGAGAGAGAGAGACAGGTTAGACAGACACAGAGAGAGAGAGAGACAGGTTAGAGAGAGAGAGAGACAGATTAGAGAGCGACAGGTCAATCACTCACCACCTCAAAGTCTTCGTCTCTGATGTCACAGAAGGCGCTGCTGATGTCACGGCTAGAGAACCACTGATTGGCTCTCAGCTCTCGTTCCTTCCTGGGAGTCAGACGACACAGAGCCTCTGATAGGCTGACCTGCAGCTCGTAGTCTGAACCAGCCAATGAGAACACAGAGATGTTGTACCTGCACCGTCCCCTACCTGCATCATCCCCAACCTGCATCATCCCCTACCTGCATCATCCCCAACCTGCATCATCCCCTACCTGCATCATCCCCTACCTGCATAACCTCCTACCTGCATCATCCCCAACCTGCATCATCCCGTACCTGCACGTCTCCTACCTGCATCATCCCCTACCTGCATCATCCCCTACCTGCATCATCCCCTACCTGCATCATCCCCAACCTGCATCATCCCCTACCTGCATCATCCCCAACCTGCATCATCCCCTACCTGCATCATCCCCAACCTGCATCATCCCCTACCTGCATCATCCCCTACCTGCATCATCCCCAACCTGCATCATCCCCAACCAGCATCATCCCCTACCAGCATCATCCACTACCTGCATCATCCCCTACCTGCATAACCTCCTACCTGCATCATCCCCAACCTGCATCGTCCCCTACCTGCACGTCCCCTACCTGCATCGTCCCCTACGTGCATCTTCCCCTACCTGCATCGCCCCCTACCTGCATCGCCCCCTACCTGCATCATCCCCTACCTGCATAACCTCCTACCTGCATCATCCCGTACCTGCATCGTCCCCTACCTGCAGGTCCCCTACCTGCACGTCCCCTACCTGCATCTTCCCCTACCTGCATCGCCCCCTACCTGCATCGTCCCCTACCTGCATCGCCCCCTACCTGCATCGCCCCCTACCTGCATCGCCCCCAACCTGCATCGTCCCCTACCTGCATCGCCCCCTACCTTCATCGCCCCCTACCTGCATCGCCCCCTACCTGCATCGCCCCCTACCTGCATCTTCCCCTACCTGCATCGTCCCCAACCTGCATCTTCCCCTACCTGCATCGTCCCCTACCTGCATCACCCCCTACCTGCATCTTCCCCTACCTGCATCGTCCCCTACCTGCATCACCCCCTACCTGCATCTTCCCCTACTTACACCTAAAAACTCACCTCCGACTGTCAGAACTGCTGCTGCCACCTGAGATCTGTCAGACAGACAGGTAGAGAGACAGGTAGAGAGACAGGTAAACATGTTTCCAACTGACATTACAACATACTGAAGCTGGGTGTCTTACAGTAACAGGGTCTGGTTCTGGTCGATCTGGATCAGTCTCTTCTGGTCCCGGCTCAGAGACTCCAGGATGCTGTTGAAGGTTCTGACGGCCTGAAACAAGAAAAACACTTTCAACTCCAACAACACAAATGTTCCAGATACCAGACCAGCACAGACCAGTACAGACCAGTGCAGACCATTACAGACCAGTGCAGACCAGTAAAGACCAGTACAGACCAGCGCAGACCAGTAAAGACCAGTACAGACCAGTGCAGACCAGCACAGATCAGTACAGACCAGCACAGACCATTACAGACCAGTAAAGACCAGCACAGACCAGCGCAGACCATTACAGACCAGCACAGACCAGTACAGACCAGCGCAGACCATTACAGACCAGTGCAGACCAGTACAGACCAGCACAGATCAGTACAGACCAGCACAGACCAGTACAGACCAGCAGAGACCAGTACAGACCAGCACAGACCAGTAAAGACCAGCGCAGACCAGCGCAGACCAGTACAGACCAGTACAGACCAGCAGAGACCAGTACAGACCAGCAGAGACCAGCACGGACCAGCACGGACCAGCAGAGACCAGCACAGACCAGCAGAGACCAGTACAGACCAGCACAGACCAGTACAGACCAGCAGAGACCAGTACAGACCAGTACAGACCAGCAGAGACCAGTACAGACCAGTACAGATCAGCACAGACCAGCAGAGACCAGTACAGACCAGTACAGACCAGTACAGACCAGCACAGACCAGTATGAATGAATTCCGGTCTGGTTTCCGTGGTTACCTCAAGTCTCAGTGGAAAGTAGATTTCTGGTTCCAGAACGACCCGACCCAACTGAAGAAGAACCACAGACAGCTGACTGACTGAGAGACAGACAGGTGGAGAGACAGACCGGTGGGTGGAGAGACAGACAGGTGGAGAGACAGACAGGTGGAGAGACAGACAGGTGGAGAGACAGACGGGTGGAGAGACAGACAGGTAGAGAGACAAATGGGTAGGTAGAGAGACAGACGGGTGGAGAGACAGACCGGTGGGTAGAGAGACAGACGGGTGGAGAGACAGACAGGTGGAGAGACAGACAGGTGGAGAGACAGACCGGTGGGTAGAGAGACAGACGGGTGGAGAGACAGACAGGTAGAGAGACAAACGGGAAGGTAGAGAGACAGACGGGTGGAGAGACAGACAGGTAGAGAGACAGACGGGTGGAGAGACAGACAGGTAGAGAGACAGACGGGTAGAGAGACAGACGGGTAGGTGGAGAGACAGACGGGTAAAGAGATAGACGGGTGGAGAGTCAGACAGGTAGAGAGACAGATGGGTGGAGAGTCAGACAGGTAGAGAGACAGACGGGTGGAGAGACAGACAGGTAGAGAGACAGACGGGTGGAGAGTCAGACAGGTAGAGAGACAGACGGGTAGAGAGACAGACGGGTGGAGAGACAGACAGGTAGAGAGACAGACGGGTAGATAGAGAGACAGACAGGTAGACAGACAGACGGGTAGATAGAGAGACAGACAGGTAGACAGACAGACGGGTAGAGAGACAGACAGGTAGAGAGACAGACAGGTCAGTCCAACATGTGACACAAAGTGAATAAAATCTGAAGTTCAAAGATACAAAATGAAAAAACAAACCTGGAAGAGCAGCTCGACCCAGCAGCTGAGAGACAGACAGGTAGAGAGACAGACAGGCAGAGAGACAGAGAGAGAGAGAGAGACAGGTAGAGAGAGAGAGACAGGCAGAGAGACAGACAGGCAGAGAGACAGAGAGAGACAGGTAGAGAGAGAGAGGTAGAGAGAGACAGGCAGAGAGACAGACAGGCAGAGAGAGACAGAGAGGCAGGCAGACAGACAGGCAGAGAGAGAGAGACGGAGAGAGGTAGAGAGACAGAGACAGGCAGAGAGACAGAGAGACAGGCAGAGAGAGAGACACAGACAGAGAGACAGAGAGACAGGCAGAGAGAGAGACAGAGAGACAGGCAGAGAGAGAGAGAGAGGTAGAGAGACAGACAGGCAGATTTTAGGAACCAGACTGAGTAAAACTATGTTTCAGGAGGTGAAGTGGTTTTATTAGTCCCAGTAACGGAGGTTGGTCCTCTACAGACCAGGTTCTGGATCCAGTAATGGAGGCTGGTCCTCTACAGACCAGGTTCTGGATCCAGTAACGGAGGCTGGTCCTCTACAGACCAGGTTCTGGATCCAGTAACGGAGGCTGGTCCTCTACAGACCAGGTTCTGGATCCAGTAATGGAGGCTGGTCCTCTACAGACCAGGTTCTGGATCACCATATTTCTACCAGACAGGAACATGTGAATGAAACAGTGTTGGACTTCATTTCCCAGCATGCACCTCACCTGGAAGTAGTTATAGAACTCGTCAGTGAGGCTCAGCAGGGCGGAGCTCTTCTGGAGGTCTGAGGTCAGCAGGTCGTAGACGGCTTTGAACCACAACACCACCTGATCAACAACACGTTAATCACCAATAATCAATCACCAATCATCAATCATCAATCCTCAATCATCAATAATCAATCATCAATAATCCAGGAACAGATTATTTTATTAAAGTAGAGTACTCAGATTACTTTCTCAGATTACTGATTAACAGAGTAGTCAGATTACTTTCTCAGATTACTGATTAACAGAGTAGTCAGATTACTTTCACAGATTACTGATTAACAGAGTAGTCAGATTACTTTCTCAGATTACTGATTAACAGAGTACTCAGATTACTTTAGCCGTCAGTCCGTGGCTGATGAGCGTCTGCAGGTCGTCTGTGTTCTCTGACAGAATCTCTAAAGACTTCATCACGACCAGAACTCTGCTGAACCTGGAACCATGAA
>NC_051289.1:0-25000 GCF_015220745.1 Sebastes umbrosus | reverse complement strand
ACATTAAACATTACACATTAAACATTAACATTAAACATTACACATTAAACATTACACATTACACATTACACATTAAACATTACACATTAAACATTAACATTAAACATTACACATTAAACATTAAACATTACACATTACACATTACACATTAAACATTAAACATTAAACATTACACATTACACATTAAACATTAAATATTAACATTACACATTACACATTACACATTAAACATTAACATTAAACATTACACATTAAACATTAACATTAAACATTACACATTAAACATTAAACATTACACATTACACATAAACATTAAACATTAAACATTAAACATTACACATTAAACATTAACATTACACATTAAACATTAAACATTACACATTACACATTACACATAAACATTAACATTAAACATTACACATTAAACATTAACATTAAACATTACACATTAAACATTAAACATTACACATTACACATAAACATTAAACATTAAACATTACACATTACACATTAAACATTACACATTAAACATTAAACATTAAACATTACACATTACACATAAACATTAACATTAAACATTACACATAAACATTACACATTAAACATTAAACATTAAACATTAAACATTAAACATTAAACATTACACATTACACATAAACATTAACATTAAACATTACACATTAAACATTAAACATTAAACATTACACATAAACATTAAACATTAAACATTACACATTAAACATTAAACATTACACATTAACATTAAACATTAAACATTAAACATTAAACATTAAACATTAAACATTAAACATTACACATTACACATTAACATTACACATAAACATTAAACATAAACATTAAACATTAAACATTAAACATTAAACATTACACATTACACATTAAACATTAAACATTAAACATTAAACATTACACATTAAACATTAAACATTACACATTAAACATTACACATTAAACATTAAACATTAAACATTAAACATTACACAATAAACATTAAACATTAAACATTACACATTAAACATTAAACATTAAACATTACACATTAACATTACACATAAACATTAAACATTACACATTACACATTAAACATTACACATTACACATTAAACATTAACATTACACATTAAACATTACACATTAAACATTAAACATTACACATTAAACATTAAACATTAAACATTACACATAAACATTAAACATTAAACATTAAACATTACACATAAGCATTACACATTAAACATTAAACATTAAACATTACACATTACACATAAACATTAACATTAAACATTACACATTAAACATTACACATAAACATTACACATTAAACATTACACATAAACATTACACATTAAACATTAACATTACACATTAAACATTACACATTAAACATTAAACATTACACATTAAACATTAAACATTAAACATTACACATAAACATTAAACATTAAACATTAAACATTACACATAAGCATTACACATTAAACATTAAACATTAAACATTACACATTACACATAAACATTAACATTAAACATTACACATTAAACATTACACATAAACATTACACATTAAACATTACACATAAACATTACACATTAAACATTAAACATTACACATAAACATTAAACATTAAACATTACACATTAAACATTAAACATTACACATTACACATTAAACATTACACATAAACATTAAACATTAAACATAAACATTACACATTACACATTAAACATTAAACATTACACATTACACATTAAACATTACACATAAACATTAAACATTAAACATTAAACATAAACATTACACATTAAACATTAAACATTAAACATTAACATTAACATTAAACATTAAACATTAAACATTACACATTACACATTAAACATTAAACATTAAACATTACACATTAAAGGTAGTAGTTTCTTCTGGAGACTTTAAAACAATGAAATAACAGAATAATAATCAGTTGACTGCAGCACGTTGATGTTAAACTGAATCATTCACCTCTCTGGTATACTACACATGTGAATATCATATTTATATATATATATATATCTATATATATATAGATATATATATATACACATGTATATAATATCAATACATGCATAATCTAATATTCATCAGTTATTATTCATTCATTAGCCTTCTGTTCGATTTTTAGGATTATACAGATTATATAGGTTATATAGATTATATAGATTATACAGGTTATATAGGTTATATATAGATTATATAGGTTATATATAGATTATATAGGTTATATAGATTATATAGATTATATAGGTTATACAGGTTATATAGGTTATATAGATTATATAGGTTATATAGATTATATAGATTATATAGGTTATATAGATTATACAGGTTATATATAGATTATATATATTGTTCCTGCTGTACAGAGAAACTAACAGGTTAAAATAAATACATTTGATATGAATCTGAATTGTGAGCCAGAAGAGAGGAAACCAGAGGTTAGTCTGCTGCTCAGACCCGTCTGATACTGGAGACCAGTAGAGACCAGTAGAGACCAGTAGAGTTCAGTAGAGACCAGTAGAGTCCGGTAGAGTCCGGTAGAGTCCAGTAGAGTCCGGTAGAGTCCAGTAGAGTCCGGTAGAGTCCAGTAGAGTCCGGTAGAGTCCGGTAGAGTCCAGTAGAGTCCAGTAGAGATCAGTGAACTCGGTGTGAGTTAAGGAAAGGAAAGGAAAAGGCGGTTTATCTGTTTTATGGCCCATTAAAGACCTCCGTCGGTTCAGAAGGCCGTCGGTCCACCGGGAGAACAGCCGGTATCCAGAGGACCAGTCCAGTCCTGATCACTGATCGATGGAGACGATCAGAGGATCGATCAGTTCTCTGATTCCTTTAATATACATTTATTGATTTATTTATGATTCTCTTCATAGAAAATAAATCAATATTCATCTTTATTACATTTAATATTTACAACTGACTGATTTTATTATTATTATTATTATTATTATTATTATTATTATTATTATTATTATCATTATTATTATTATTATTATTATTATTATTATTATTATTATCATGATCTAAAGCATTTATGTAATGAATGATTCAGTAAAACGTTAAATCGGCTGAGAGTTGAACGGAGTCTGGTTGGAGGTTATAATCCATATATATATATATATATGTATATAAATATATATACATATATATATATATATATATACACAGTACACATATATATATACAGTACATATATATATGTACTGTATATATATATATATATATATACAGTACATATATATATATATATATACATATATAATCCAGCGTTTCTCTGGAGACATTCAGAGGTTTAATGACATGAAAACGAGTTTATTAATAATAATAATCTGTATTATTAAAACATGCCGATAATATAACTGAAAAGATCGATGAATAAATCAACTGAAACATTTTGTGATTTTCTTCAACAGTTAAATGAATAAATCAGATGTTTGTCTGGTTGGAGGTTTTAATCTTTAATCTTTAATCTCAGCTGGAATCTGCAGGAATTAAATCATTATTATATCAAACCTGAAACATATTTAACATTAAATAAACATCATGAGGAGACGTGTTTAATATCTGTACTCAGCTGATCAATAATCAATCTGATCAAATATAAAGTATCATATATATATACATATATATATATATACATATATATATGTATATATATATATATAATAAAAAGATCCTCAGAGCTGACAGTGAGAGCAGCATTTGATCTTATATTATTATTATTATTATTATTATTATTATTAATATTATTATTATGATTATTATGATTATTATTATTATTATTATTATGATTATTAATATTATTATTATGATTATTAATATTATTATTATTATTATTATTATTATTAATATTATTATTATGATTGTTAATATTATTATTATTATTATTATTATTATTATTATTAATATTATTATTATGATTATTAATATTATTATTATTATTATTATTATTATTAATATTATTATTATGATTGTTAATATTATTATTATTATTATTATTATGATTTGATCTTGACATTCAGAAACAGTAAATAAATAAATGAATAAACTGTATTAGTTCTAGTTCTTAAATCCTCTAAATCTTGTAGTTTGTTTGGAGGCTGAAGTGGTTCTGCTGGAGGATTATTGATTACCTGATTACTGATATAATTATTAAACACCTCTCCTCATTATGTTGATAAAAAAACACATTTAATGTTAAATATGATTTATAAAGAATAATGATTTTAAGGAGACAGACTTTGTTATAATCATGATTGAATTGCTCCAGAACGCGACGCAGGAGCTCAGAGCTGAGGAGCCATGGATTAAACCAGACTCTATAATCTATATCACATATACCAGACTCTGTAATCTATATCAGATATACCAGACTCTATAATCTATATCACATATACCAGACTCTATAATCTATATCACACATACCAGACTCTATAATCTATATCAGATATACCAGACTCTATAATCTATATCACACATACCAGACTCTATAATCTATATCACATATACCAGACTCTATAATCTATATCAGATATACCAGACTCTATAATCTATATCACACATACCAGACTCTATAATCTATATCACATATACCAGACTCTATAATCTATATCAGATATACCAGACTCTATAATCTATATCACACATACCAGACTCTATAATCTATATCACATATACCAGACTCTATAATCTATATCACATATACCAGACTCTATAATCTATATCACATATACCAGACTCTATAATCTATATCACACATACCAGACTCTATAATCTATATCAGATATACCAGACTCTATAATCTATATCACACATACCAGACTCTATAATCTATATCACATATACCAGACTCTATAATCTATATCAGATATACCAGACTCTATAATCTATATCACACATACCAGACTCTATAATCTATATCACATATACCAGACTCTATAATCTATATCACATATACCAGACTCTATAATCTATATAATCTATATCACATATACCAGACTCTATAATCTATATCACATATACCAGACTCTATAATCTATATCACATATACCAGACTCTGTAATCTATATCACATATACCAGACTCTGTAATCTATATCAGATATACCAGACTCTATAATCTATATCACATATACCAGACTCTATAATCTATATCACATATACCAGACTCTATAATCTATATCAGATATACCAGACTCTATAATCTATATCACATATACCAGACTCTATAATCTATATCACACATACCAGACTCTATAATCTATATCAGATATACCAGACTCTATAATCTATATCACACATACCAGACTCTATAATCTACATCAGATATACCAGACTCTATAATCTATATCACACATACCAGACTCTATAATCTACATCAGATATACCAGACTCTATAATCTATATCAGATATACCAGACTCTATAATCTATATCACACATACCAGACTCTATAATCTATATCACATATACCAGACTCTATAATCTATATCACATATACCAGACTCTATAATCTATATAATCTATATCACATATACCAGACTCTATAATCTATATCACATATACCAGACTCTATAATCTATATCACACATACCAGACTCTATAATCTATATCACATATACCAGACTCTATAATCTATATCACATATACCAGACTCTATAATCTATATAATCTATATCACATATACCAGACTCTATAATCTATATCAGATATACCAGACTCTATAATCTATATCACATATACCAGACTCTATAATCTATATCACATATACCAGACTCTATAATCTATATCAGATATACCAGACTCTATAATCTATATCACACATACCAGACTCTATAATCTATATCACATATACCAGACTCTATAATCTATATCACATATACCAGACTCTATAATCTATATCACATATACCAGACTCTATAATCTATATCACACATACCAGACTCTGTAATCTATATCAGATATACCAGACTCTATAATCTATATCAGATATACCAGACTCTATAATCTATATCACACATACCAGACTCTATAATCTATATCACATATACCAGACTCTATAATCTATATCAGATATACCAGACTCTATAATCTATATCACACATACCAGACTCTATAATCTATATCAGATATACCAGACTCTATAATCTATATCACACATACCAGACTCTATAATCTATATCACATATACCAGACTCTATAATCTATATCACATATACCAGACTCTATAATCTATATAATCTATATCACATATACCAGACTCTATAATCTATATCACATATACCAGACTCTATAATCTATATCACATATACCAGACTCTGTAATCTATATCACATATACCAGACTCTGTAATCTATATCAGATATACCAGACTCTATAATCTATATCACACATACCAGACTCTATAATCTATATCACATATACCAGACTCTATAATCTATATCACATATACCAGACTCTATAATCTATATAATCTATAACACATATACCAGACTCTATAATCTATATCACATATACCAGACTCTATAATCTATATCACATATACCAGACTCTGTAATCTATATCACATATACCAGACTCTGTAATCTATATCAGATATACCAGACTCTATAATCTATATCACATATACCAGACTCTATAATCTATATCACATATACCAGACTCTATAATCTATATCAGATATACCAGACTCTATAATCTATATCACATATACCAGACTCTATAATCTATATCACACATACCAGACTCTATAATCTATATCAGATATACCAGACTCTATAATCTATATCACACATACCAGACTCTATAATCTATATCACATATACCAGACTCTATAATCTATATCACATATACACCAGACTCTATAATTTATATAATCTATATCACATATACCAGACTCTATAATCTATATCAGATATACCAGACTCTATAATCTATATCACACATACCAGACTCTATAATCTATATAATCTATATCACATATACCAGACTCTATAATCTATATCAGATATACCAGACTCTATAATCTATATCACATATACCAGACTCTATAATCTATATCACATATACCAGACTCTATAATCTATATCAGATATACCAGACTCTATAATCTATATCAGATATACCAGACTCTATAATCTATATCAGATATACCAGACTCTATAATCTATAGCACATATACCAGACTCTATAATCTATATCAGATATACCAGACTCTATAATCTATATCAGATATACCAGACTCTATAATCTATATCAGATATACCAGACTCTATAATCTATATCACATATACCAGACTCTATAATCTATAGCACATATACCAGACTCTATAATCTATTTCACAGATACCAGACTCTATAATCTATATCACATATACCAGACTCTATAATCTATATCACAGATACCAGACTCTGGAGAACATCTGAGTATTTCAGACGATCTCAAACATCTGATTTATTCATTAGGCTGTTCAGATGTACTTCCTCTAAATATCATTTTGTATTTTGAATCTGGACTCTTAATATCATGTTTCTAGAATCTGTAACAAACTGAATCTCCTGAAAATATTAACAATTAACAAAATACATTAAGAGAAGATATTATATAAATATGTTATTATTTCTGTACATTATTATTATTATTATTATTATTATTATTATTATTATTATTATTATTACTATTATTATTATTATTATTACTATGATCTATAATTTATTTATGTTAGATAATAAATTAATTTTATTTCAAGTCAGTTCAACAGAATCCAGCTGCTGATATTTTCCTCTAAAACACATTTAATGTTCAATCTGTTTTCAGGTTTGTGATAATAATGATTATAATTAACGATATATAGACGATGAATTAAAACTCCAACCAGACGAACATCTCATTTATTCATTCAACTGTTCACTCAGATACCTTCTGTACATGTTTAAACATCATTTATTAACTTTCTGACTGTTTCCTCTCACAGACATATCACACGTATGAGATATTAATATATATACACATATATATATATTAATATATTATATATATATATTAATATATATATTATATTAATATATATATATTAATATATTATATATATATTAATATATATATATATTATATTAATATATATATATTAATATATTATATATATATTAATATATATATATATTATATTAATATATATATATATATTAATATATATTAATATATATATATTAATATATATATATTATATATATTATATTAATATATATATATTAATATAATATATATAATATATTAATATATATTATATTTATATATATTAATATAATATATATATATATTATATTAATATATATATAATATAATGTGTAGATTAAGAGATTTAATGATCGGTTTGTTCTTGCAGCAGATTCAATTATTTATACAGTTTTAGTTAAATATATATTTATATTCTGAAAACTATCAGCTGATGGTTGAAATCAATCAATCAATCAGTCAATCAATCAATCAATTAATTAATCAATCAATCAGTGAATGAATGAGGACACGACGCCGTCTGAACCTATAAAAACCTTTGAACTGTTAGAAAGCTGAAGAAGAGGAACAGAGGAGGGACCCTTTATCAGGACGGACAGACAGGAAGTAGACGTCGTGGATACGGAGGAACGACATCCTGAAAATACAACATACACAAGAATTAATACAAATAACGTGAACGGATATGAAGAGACGGATCCAGAGCAACACGACCTCCTCTCCACGGCAGATAGAAAGAGCCAGAGCAACACGACCTCCGCAACACGACCTCCTCTCCACGCCAGATAGATAGAGCCAGAGCAACACGACCTCCGCAACACGACCTCCTCTCCACGCCAGATAGATAGAGCCAGAGCAACACGACCTCCTCTCCACGCCAGATAGATAGAGCCAGAGCAACACGACCTCCGCAACACGACCTCCTCTCCACGCCAGATAGATAGAGCCAGAGCAACACGACCTCCTCTCCACGGCAGATAGAAAGAGCCAGAGCAACACGACCTCCGCAACACGACCTCCTCTCCACGCCAGATAGATATAGCCAGAGCAACACGACCTCCTCTCCACGCCAGATAGATAGAACAAGAGCAACACAACTTCCTCTCCACGCCAGATAGATAGAGCCAGAGCAACACAACCTCCTCTCCACGCCAGATAGATAGAAACAGAGCAACACAACCTCCTTTCCACGCCAGATAGATAGAACTAGAGCAACACAACCTCCTCTCCTCCATGGAACCTAGACACAGGACCAGATTTCTGTGGGAGGAAACCTGAGCACCCGGAGAAAAGAATGTCGGAAGAAGATGGTTTTAAGTTTGGATTTAAACCGAATCTACAGAATCAGACCGTCTGATGTCTACAGGGAGGTTATTCCAGAGGAAGGGACAGACGGGAGGTTTTGAGTTTAGATTTAAAGACCTCCACAGAATCAGACTGATGGTTTCCTGATGGTTTCCTGAAGGTTAGCTGATGGTTTCCTGTAGGTTTCCTGAAGGTTACCTGAAGGTTAGCTGATGGTTTCCTGAAGGTTTCCTGAAGGTTACCTGAAGGTTACCTGATGGTTGTGTTGTGTGCAGCAGCTGACAGCTGACTCAGCAGCTCGTCTCTCTGTTGTTGCTCAAACAGTAAAAACTGGTTTTTATATTTTTGTTTTCAGTGAAACCAAAACAAGCCGAGTTTCTCAGGTCCAGCTGATCCACAGTCAGCTCTCTCACTGATCAATATCTCTGATTGATTTTACACCAACACACCTCTACAGTATATATAATATACTATAATATAATATAATATAATATAATATAATATACTATACTATACTATAATATAATATAATATAATATACTATAATATAATATAATATAATATAATATACTATAATATAATATAATATAATATAATATAATATACTATAATATAATATAATATAATATAATATACTATAATATACTATAATATAATATAATATAATATAATATAATATACTATAATATACTATAATATAATATAATATAATATAATATAATATACTATAATATAATATAATATAATATAATATAATATAATATAATATACTAGAATATAATATAATATAATATAATATACTATAATATAATATAATATAATATAATATAATATACTATAATATAATATAATATAATATAATATAATATAATATAATATAATATACTATAATATAATATAATATAATATAATATAATATACTATAATATAATATAATATACTATAATATACTATACTATAATATAATATAATATAATATAATATACTATAATATAATATAATATAATATAATATAATATACTATAATATAATATAATATAATATAATATAATATAATATAATATAATATAATATAATATACTATAATATACTATACTATACTATACTATAATATAATATAATATAATATAATATACTATACTATAATATAATATAATATAATATAATATAATATAATATAATATACTATAATATAATATAATATAATATAATATACTATAATATAATATAATATAATATAATATACTATACTATAATATAATATAATATACTATAATATAATATAATATAATATAATATAATATACTATAATATACTATACTATACTATACTATAATATAATATAATATAATATAATATACTATACTATAATATAATATAATATAATATAATATAATATACTATAATATAATATAATATAATATACTATAATATAATATAATATAATATACTATAATATAATATAATATAATATACTATAATATAATATAATATAATATAATATACTATAATATACTATACTATAATATAATATAATATAATATAATATAATATAATATACACTACAGCTTCATGTTCAGTCTAACAAACAGAAACACTAAAGTTCTCTGTTATTAATGCACCAACCAGGACGCTAACTACCTGTCTGTCTCTCTACCTGTCTGTCTGTCTGTTTGTCTGTCTGTCTGTCTGTCTGTCTGTCTGTCTGCAGGACACGAAGCAGTTCGACCCGTTCCAGGAGTGGACAGACGGTTACGTTCGGTTCATCTACAGCGGTGAGAAACATTAAACTCATAAAGTTACAGATTAAACCAGCGTCTTCATGATCAATGTTATTGATGATTGATATAAACATTTCAACAGATGGTGTTATGATTAGAGCCGTCAATCAATGACAACAGTTAATCACTAATTAATCACACATGTTTTATCTGTTCTAAATGAACCTTAAAGGAGATTAGTCCAGTATTTAATCCTCTTATCAACATGGGAGTGGACTAATATGCTGCTTTATGTAAATGTATATATATATTTATTATTGTAAATCAATGAACAACACAAATCAATAACAGATATTGATCCAGAAACCCTCACAGGTACTGCATTGAGAATAAAACAATATGCTCCAATCATAACATGTCAAACTGCAGCCCAACAGGCAACAACAGCTGTCAGTGTGTCAGTGTGCTGACTTGACTATGACTTGCCCCAAACTGCATGTGATGATCATAAAGTGGGCATGTCTGTAAAGGGGAGACTCGTGGGTACCCATAGAACCCATTTACATTCACACATCTGGAGGTCAGAGGTCAAGGGACTCCTTTGAACATGGACATGACAGTTTGGAGCGTTATTTAACCTATTCATGACCAGCTAGTCTGACATGGTTGGTACCGATGGCTCCATCAGGTTTTATAGTTTACGATGAAACCAGTATCGGACTTTTCTTCTGCCTTTTTTACGACATTCTTCTGACTTTTCTTTCGGAAATTTTTTCGGATTTTTTTCGGACTTCTTTTTGGACATTTTTTTTGACTTTTGTTTGACAGTTTTTGGACTTTTTTTTCGGACATTGTTTCGGACAAAACCCCTCACACGTTGACATATCTGCAGGTCAGAGGTCAAGGGACCCCTTTGAACATGGACGTGACAGTTTGTCCTCTCCGGTTTGCGGTTAGCTGAAGATAAGAACGCTCAGAGGCATCTCTCCGGCTGGGCGATGAGGAACACCAACAACCACAACTGTCAGATCCTGAAGAAGTCGTGTTTGGGCGTGGTGGTGTGTTCCCGAGGCTGCACGCTGCCTGACGGCTCCCGGCTGCAGCTCCGCCCCGCCATCTGCGACAAAGCCCGGCAGAAACAGCAAAGTAAGCCACACCAGAACCTGCTCAGGTACGCTGCACCTGCGTCCGCCTGTCACCTGACCAGACTCTTTGTGTTCCAGAGAAGCTGTGTCCGACCTGCAGCGCCACTCTGGAGCTGCTGCCGTGTCGCGGCCACAGCGGTTACCCCGTCACCAACTTCTGGAGAGTCGATGGGAAGGCCATCTTCTTCCAGGTCTTTACCCTCCACTGATTCACAGGCTAACATGCTAAACATGCTAACTGGGCTAAAGGATGTAGCTGATCCTGGACCATAAACCAGGACTTGGACAGCTGACTAGATCTGAACCAGGTTTGGTCTACGCAGGTCTAAACCGTAAAGTCCTGACAGTTTGAGCAGGTTTAAACTAGATTGTGACTAAACCAGATCCTGGATATCTAAGTAGGTCCAAACCAAGACTAGGCAGTCTAAAAACAGTCTAAACCAGATCTTGGGAGTCTAAACAGTTTTAGAATACAATTTTGACTGGTATAAACCAGATTCTGTCAGTGTAAACGGGTCTAAACCAGATCTAGAAAACATAACCAGACTAAAGAGGTTTTGACTGGATTAAACCAGATCCAAACAGTCTGTTATTATATGTTCTGTTGTTGTGGTCCTCCAGGCTAAAGGGGTCCATGATCATCCCAGACCAGAGTCCAAGTCTGAGACTGAAGCCAGAAGAAGTTCCGTGAAGAGACGAGTCAGCTCGCCGCCGTTCACACCGAAGAGACGACTCATCGAGACGCAGGTTGACAACAACAACAACAACAACAACAACAACAACAACAACAACAACAACAAGCTGTTGGTTGACGTTGTTTATTGTTTATTGTTTGCTGATTAGTTGATTTGTTGTTTCCTGTTTCAGGCTCTAGGTCCCGCCCTCCTCTCCTGCATGGACCCATCGGACAGAATCTCCTTCATCGAGCCGAACTTCCCGCAGCATTACCCAGCATTCCAGAGCCCCGAGCCCTACTACAACCCCCACAATGCACTAGGAGAGGCCCCGCCCACACTACAGAAACCAGCCAATCCCAGGCTCTACATGGGCCGGCCCGGCTACGAGTTCCAAGGATACCTGACCTCGCCTTCGTATCCCATGGCGTCTGACCTCTGTGACCCCAGGTCAGCCTCGCACATACTCTAGACCAGGTCTAAACCAGATCCGGCTTCTTTAAACTCGTTTAAACTGAATCTGGATAGTCAACGAAGGTTTAAATGAGATCCTGACAGTCTGTAAAGTGTAAACTAGATCCTGAGACCATGTGGCAGACCGAGCAGGTCTAGACCAGAAGCAGTGACAGTGTGAACAGGTCTAATCTAGACCATACCAGTTTAAGCAGGATCTGATCCAACCAGACCTTGACGGGTCTAAAGGTTCTGGTTTGTGTTTCAGGGTGGCTCCGGTCCTGGGTTCCTCCTCTTCCTCCACGTCTTCATCGGCTCCTCTCTCCTCCCCCTGCTCCTCCTTCGACCCCCAGACTAAGTCTCCTGCAGGCTGGAAGGAGCTGCTGAAGAACTCCGCCCCCTACGGTGACAACCACCACTACTACAGCGCAGAGTACCCCTGCCGTTACCCCAGCAACGCCCCGGTGTCCCCCGCCGCACTGCAGACCATCATCACCACGACAACCAAGGTGAGTAGAATTCATCAGGAAGTACAGCGTGGAGGTTACGTACTGGTCCTTTAAGGTCTGTTCATTATAGAAAGGATCTTATCTGGGTATGTGGGTATCTGAGTATCTGGGTATGTGGGTATCTGAGTATCTGGGTATCTGGGTATCTTTGTATCTTGGTATCTGGGTATCTGAGTATCTGGGTATCTTGGTATCTGGGTATCTGAGTATCTGGGTATCTGGGTATCTGGGTATCTGGGTATCTGGGTATCTGGGTATCTTGGTATCTTGGTATCTGGGTATCTGGGTATCTTTGTATCTTGGTATCTGGGTATCTGGGTATCTGGGTATCTTTGTATCTTGGTATCTGGGTATCTGGGTATCTGGGTATCTGAGTATCTGGGTATCTGGGTATCTTGGTATCTTGGTATCTTGGTATCTGGGTATCTGGGTATCTGGGTATCTGGGTATCTGGGTATCTGAGTATCTGAGTATCTGGGTATCTGGGTATCTTGGTATCTTGGTATCTTGGTATCTGGGTATCTGGGTATCTGGGTATCTGGGTATCTGGGTATCTTTGTATCTTGGTATCTGGGTATCTGGGTATCTGGGTATCTGGGTATCTGGGTATCTGAGTATCTGGGTATCTGGGTATCTTGGTATCTTGGTATCTTGGTATCTGGGTATCTGGGTATCTGAGTATCTGGGTATCTGGGTATCTGGGTATCTGGGTATCTGGGTATCTGGGTATCTTGGTATCTGGGTATCTGGGTATCTGAGTATCTGGGTATCTGGGTATCTTGGTATCTGGGTATCTGGGTATCTGGGTATCTTGGTATCTTGGTATCTGGGTATCTGGGTATCTGGGTATGTGGGTATCTGGGTATCTGGGTATCTGGGTATCTGAGTATCTGGGTATCTGGGTATCTGGGTATCTTGGTATCTTGGTATCTGGGTATCTGGGTATGTGGGTATGTGGGTATCTGGGTATGTGGGTATCTGGGTATCTGGGTATCTTGGTATCTGGGTATCTGGGTATCTGTGTATCTGTGTATCTGTGTATCTGTGTATCTGGGTATCTGGGTATCTGGGTATCTGTGTATCTGTGTATCTGTGTATCTGGGTATCTTGGTATCTTGGTATCTTGGTATCTTTGTATCTGGGTATCTTGGTATCTTGGTATCTTTGTATCTGGGTATCGTGGTATCTGGGTATGTGGGTATCTGGGTATCTTGGTATCTTTGTATCTGGGTATCTTGGTATCTGGGTATCTGGGTATCTTTGTATCTGGGTATCTGGATATCTTTGTATCTGGATATCTGGGTATCTTGGTATCTGGGTATCTTGGTATCTGGGTATGTGGGTATCTGGGTATCTGGGTATCTGGGTATCTTGGTATCTGGGTATCTGGTTATCTGGTTATCTGGGTATCTTGGTATCTGGGTATCTTTGTATCTGTGTATCTTGGTATCTGGGTATCTGGTTATCTGGGTATCTTGGTATCTGGGTATCTGGGTATCTGGGTATCTGGGTATCTGGGTACATGTGTTTTGGTAGATTGGACAGCTGACAGGTGTAGCAACAGTATCTTAGAGGGGCGGGGCTTAAAGCTTACTGCTTCCTGTCACATTTATACCCGTCCCGTTCCTCCTCAGGTCTCCTATCAGCCCTGTCCGAAGCCTCCGGCGGCGCTCCCGTCCTACCAGGCATGTCCTAAACCGCCCGCCGGCCTCCCGTCCTACCAGACCTGTGCTCCCCCGAAACCTCCAGGCCTCCCCGGCTGCTCCTCTCTGATGGACGACACCTCCTCCTCCTCGTACTCCACCGAGGTGAAGGTGATGGAGGAGTCGGGTGGCGTCATCAAGTCACTGTCGTTTCAGCCCGAACCGCTGCAGACCAAAACAGAGCGGGCCGACGGCTACGACTACCGCTACGCCTACCCAAGCACGTACCGCTACGACGACTACTGAGGCAGCTCTACCTCCACTGCCGTCACCATGACTACTGTTACCACCACTACGCCTACCCCAGCACGTACCGCTGCGACGACTACTGAGGCAGCCCTACCTCCACCGCCGTTACCATGACTACTGTTACCACCGCTCCGCCTACCCCAGCACGTACCGCTGCGACGACTACTGAGGCAGCCCTACCTCCACCGCCGTTACCATGACTACTGTTACCACCGCTACGCCTACCCCAGCACGTACCGCTGCGACGACTACTGAGGCAGCCCTACCTCCACCGCCGTTACCATGACTACTGTTACCACCGCTACGCCTACCCCAGCACGTACCGCTGCGACGACTACTGAGGCAGCCCTACCTCCACTGCCGTTACCATGACTACTGTTACCACCACTACGCCTACCCCAGCACGTACCGCTACGACGACTACTGAGGCAGCCCTACCTCCACCGCCGTTACCATGACTACTGTTACCACCACTACGCCTACCCCAGCACGTACCGTTGCGACGACTACTGAGGCAGCCCTACCTCCACCGCCGTTACCATGACTACTGTTACCACCGCTACTGCTACGCCAAAACACATCTCTACGTGCGTGAGGTGTGTCACTTCCTTCATGGTCCCCAGGATTGATGCACTTTTGGTCACGTGATATCAAACTAAACCATTCCCAACTCTGTCTGCCGATGAAGGCCATGAGATGTGGCTGAAAGCTCCAACAACACAGCGAGGGGACTTTGTTTTGTGAATTAATGTCAAACTGTTGTTTCTAAAGTGAAAGGATGAACCCTCAACTCAGGATCCAGTTTCTTTGACATCATGTTAAAGAGCCCACTAGTTTTATATCTCAACATAATTTAGTAAGAAGACTCTTAATTTCTGATCTGATTGATTAAAATATGAAATATTGGATCTATTATTGACGTCATTCAGTGGATTCAGATGGTCCGGTGCAGCTGTGGGATTCATCATCGTGCATGTTTTCTGTGTTTGGGGTTATTTATTGAATGAATCAGAATGTTTCTGATGACTGAAGATGTTCATTAAACAAACTGATGTTCAAACTCTCGTTGTCTCTTTTCCTCAACGTCAACCTTCCATAAAGATAAAGATGCTGTAACATCCCTTTAAACCACCATTAAATGACCCTTTAAACCACCATTAAATGACCATTTAAACCACCATTAAATGACCCTTTAAACCACCATTGAATGACCATTTAAACCACCATTAAATGACCCTTTAAACCACCATTAAATGACCATTTAAACCACCATTAAATGACCCTTTAAACCACCATTAAATGACAATTTAAACCACCATTAAATGACCATTTAAACCACCATTAAATGACCATTTAAACCACCATTAAATGACCCTTTAAACCACCATTGAATGACCATTTAAACCACCATTAAATGACCCTTTAAACCACCATTAAATGACCATTTAAACAACCATTAAATGACCCTTTAAACCACCATTAAATGACCATTTAAACCACCATTAAATGACCCTTTAAACCACCATTAAATGACCCTTTAAACAACCATTAAATGACCCTTTAAACCACCATTAAATGACCATTTAAACCACCATTAAAAGACCCTTTAAACCACCATTAAATTACCCTTTAAACCACCATTAAATGACCATTTAAACCACCATTAAATTACCCTTTAAACCACCATTAAATGACCCTTTAAACAACCATTAAATGACCCTTTAAACAACCATTAAATGACCATTTAAACCACCATTAAATTACCCTTTAAACCACCATTAAATGACCCTTTAAACAACCATTAAATGACCCTTTAAACCACCATTAAATTACCCTTTAAACCACCATTAAATGACCCTTTAAACCACCATTAAATGACCATTTAAACCACCATTAAATGACCCTTTAAACCACCATTAAATGACCCTTTAAACAACCATTAAATGACCCTTTAAATGACATTAAACCACCATTAAATGACCCTTTAAACAACCATTAAATGACCATTTAAACCACCATTAAATTACCCTTTAAACCACCATTAAATGACCCTTTAAACAACCATTAAATGACCCTTTAAATGACATTAAACAACATTAAATGACCCTTTAAACTCTTTACAGTAACTTCATTTCCTTCTTTAATTCTTCAGTTTGTGAATAGACATGAAACATTTGATATTTCTCTTTTAGTGGTTTGATAAATACTCCTGTAATGTTAATGCAGACGGAGCTGCAGGTTCACCTGTACGACATACTGTATGTCCACATCATCACCTCAACACACAGTTCTACTGTAGACATCCCATAATACTTTAAACACAGAGAGCACAGAATACTTCACATGTAAACTCAATTAATATGTTCACACCTGGACACCTGGACACCTGGACACATGGACACCTGCACACCTGCACACCTGGACACCTGGACACCTGGACACCTGCACACCTGCACACCTGGACACCTGGACACCTGGACACCTGCACACCTGCACACCTGGACACCTGGACACCTGGACACCTGGACACCTGGACCTCAGGAGGGTGATATGAAACCACATGGGATGGACCTGTGGCGGTGTTATGGTCTTCATGGCATCCAGACTGTCCACGGTGGTGTCCACAGCGTCCTCCTCCTGGGTCCGGAGCCTCAGGTTGAGAACCTGCAGCGTCTTCCTCCTGGGTCCGGAGCCTCAGGTTGAGAACCTGCAGCGTCTTCCTCCTGGGTCCGGAGCCTCAGGTTGAGAACCTGCAGCGTCTTCCTCCTGGGTCCGGAGCCTCAGGCTGAGAACCTGCAGCGTCCTCCTCCTGGGTCCGGAGCCTCAGGTTGAGACCCTGCAGCGTCCCCTCCTGGGTCCGAAGCCTCAGGTTGAGACCCTGCAGCGTCCTCCTCCTGGGTCCGGAGCCTCAGGTTGAGAACCTGCAGACGAGGATCAAAGAGCTGCTTCCAGTTTGGATGAGTAATAAATGTTGTTTTGACAGGGACGCGTCAGGACAGGACCGGCGGCGGTTGTCCTCAGTCTGAACCTCTAACACCCTCAGACGGAGTCTTCTGTCAGTACCTTCCATTACCATCACTCAGTGTCTCCGTCCGTCCCTCCAGTCCACAGCCACATCCATCAGGACGGGATTAAGATCAGAACCACCGCTCTGATCCAGTTCACATCAACATCCCTCCGTCTCTACGTACTGGAGACACATGTTGTAGGACAGGAAAGGACAAATAAAACACACTCCGAGATTCAAACATTTCAAATGGTTTAATCCAGACATAGACCACCAAGTGAGTGTCCAGCAACAGGTGAGAGGACCAGGTGAGTGTCCAGCAACAGGTGAGAGGACCAGGTGAGTGTCCAGCAACAGGTGAGAGGACCAGGTGAGTGTCCAACAACAGGTGAGAGGACCAGGTGAGTGTCCAGCAACAGGTGAGAGGACCAGCTGAGTGTCCAACAACAGGTGAGAGGACCAGGTGAGTGTCCAGCAACAGGTGAGAGGACCAGCTGAGTGTCCAACAATAGGTGAGAGGACCAGGTGAGTGTCCAACAACAGGTGAGAGGACCAGCTGAGTGTCCAACAACAGGTGAGAGGACCAGCTGAGTGTCCAACAACAGGTGAGAGGACCAGGTGAGTGTTCAACAATAGGTGAGAGGACCAGGTGAGTGTCCAACAACAGGTGAGAGGGCCAGGTGAGTGTCCAGCAACAGGTGAGAGGACCAGGTGAGTGTCCAACAACAGGTGAGAGGACCAGCTGAGTGTCCAACAACAGGTGAGAGGGCCAGGTGAGTGTCCAACAACAGGTGAGAGGACCAGCTGAGTGTCCAACAACAGGTGAGAGGACCAGGTGAGTGTTCAACAACAGGTGAGAGGACCAGGTGAGTGTCCAACAACAGGTGAGAGGACCAGCTGAGTGTCCAACAACAGGTGAGAGGACCAGCTTTGTGTCCAACAACAGGTGAGATCACCAGGTGAGTGTCCAACAACAGGTGAGAGGACCAGCTGAGTGTCCAACAACAGGTGAGAGGACCAGGTGAGTGTCCAACAACAGGTGAGAGGACCAGCTGAGTGTCCAACAACAGGTGAGAGGACCAGGTGAGTGTCCAACAACAGGTGAGAGGACCAGCTGAGTGTCCAACAACAGGTGAGAGCACCAGGTGAGTGTCCAACAACAGGTGAGAGGACCAGCTGAGTGTCCAACAACAGGTGAGAGGACCAGGTGAGTGTCCAGCTGGTACAGGTGAGTGCACAGGTGAGGGTCCAGCTGATTGGCTGCTGGTGTCTCCAGTAGTCTTCGTAGTCTTGTGGGTAAAAGCTGTTTTGCAGCTCTCAGCTCGTCAGCCAAAGCCTCACCTGTGTCTCACCTGTGTCTCACCTGTGTCTCACCTGTAAACCAGGTGAGTGCAGATAATCCTCAGTGGTGTAATTCTATCCTTTCACCAACAGTCATCTCATCCTGTCTTCTTATCTCCTCATCTTCTTCATCTTCTTCATCTTCTCTGCTGATCTACATCGCTGCTTTTCACACACTAATCATTTCATCCCTCCTCTTCCTCCTCTTCTTCTTCTTCTTCTTGTTCTTCTTCTTCTTGTTCTTCTTCCTCCTCTTCTTCCTCCTCTTCTTCTTCTCCTTCTTCTTCTTCTTCTTCTTCACTAAATAAATCATGTGACATCAGATACTTCTCCAAACAACGACACATCTGCCCCCCCCCCCCCCTCTGATGTGTCTCTGCACTAATGGATGTTTTCAATTTGATGCTACATGGTTGTGATTTACTACAGAGAGACAGAGAGACAGAGAGACAGAGAGAGAGAGAGAGAGAGAGAGAGAGACAGAGAGACGGAGAGAGAGACAGAGAGACAGAGAGAGAGAGAGAGAGACAGAGAGACAGAGAGAGAGAGAGAGAGAGAGAGACAGAGAGACGGAGAGAGAGACAGAGAGACAGAGAGCGAGAGAGAGAGACAGAGAGACAGAGAGACGGAGAGAGACAGAGAGACAGAGAGACAGAGACAGAGAGAGAGAGAGAGAGAGAGAGAGAGAGACAGAGAGACAGAGAGACGGAGAGAGAGACAGAGAGACAGAGAGACGGAGAGAGAGAGAGAGAGAGACAGAGAGACAGAGAGACAGAGAGAGAGAGAGACGGAGAGACAGAGAGACGAGAGAGAGACAGAGAGACAGAGAGAGAGAGAGACAGAGAGACAGAGAGACGGAGAGAGAGACAGAGAGACAGAGAGACCGAGAGAGAGAGAGAGAGACAGAGAGACAGAGAGACAGAGACAGAGAGAGAGAGACAGAGAGAGAGAGAGAGAGAGAGACAGAGAGACAGAGACAGAGAGAGAGAGACAGAGAGACAGAGACAGAGAGAGAGAGACAGAGAGAGAGAGAGAGAGAGAGACAGAGAGACAGAGACAGAGAGAGAGAGACAGAGAGACAGAGACAGAGAGAGAGAGACAGAGAGAGACAGTAAGACAGAGCTTCTCTCCACCTGAGCTTCTCCTCTCATCAGGTCAGTTTGGATTTCAGTGGTTCTCCTTCCGTCTCTGTTGGATCTGGTTCTGAGATGTCCTGTTGTCTGTGATGGGAGGACAGTAAGACGAACCAGGGACAGAGAGATTTATCTACAATAAAGAATCATCCTAGTACACTTTATTATGAATACACTAGAATACCACGTTAAGTATTACAGATGGAGGATATTGATTTTTACTACATTGAAGTTGAACTTAATGACGTCTCTTCTGAAGAACACTTTTCAAAAGTCATGTTAAAGGTTCTGTTAGTAACTTGTTCCACCTGTAAATCAATCCGGCTCCTCCAGACCAACAGAGGTTTCCCGTGTGTTGTGAAGTGACGGGGCTCATCAGAGCTGAAATATAGAGTGATGTTGTGCTTTTAGCTGACGTGTGTCTCCTCACTGTGTTGAGCGATGCTCCTTCATGTCTATGTAGAGCGAGCACAAGCGCCAGCAACAGGACGCTGACTTTAGTTGACTTAACGGCCACAGGTGAAGCTGTTAACAACACATTTAGGATTCTTACTAACAGGCCCTTTAAACACCTTTAAATTAAGCAGTAAAAGTATACTTTGAATAATGTTTGTATACTTAAATTACATCTCTAATACACTGAAGTATACGACTTTTTGACATCGGCGGGTTCCCCCCCGTTAACACTGTTAACACTATTAACACTGTTAACGCCGTTAGCACTGTTAACACCGTTAACGCCGTTAGCACCGTAAGCTGTCTGTGACATTCAACCGTTTTCAAGGAAGCTGCAACCAAACTGAGACAAAGAGCTGCAGCTGGACAAGAGGCAGGAGATGGAGGGAGGAGGAGGAGGCGGGAGGTGGGAGGTGGAGGGGAGAGGAGGGAGGAGGAGATGGAGGAGGGAAGTGGGGGTCCCCTATAAACAAACGGCTGCTGCAGAAAGAAATGAAAATCATATCAGCTTCAAAGCCAAAGAAGCAAAACTTTAGAAACAAAGATGAAAGATAATAAATATCAAACTGCAAAATACACATAATTACACAGAATGTGTGTGTTGTGTGTGTGTGTGTGTGTGTGTGTGTGTGTGTGTGTGTTGTGTGTCATGTTGTGTGAGTGTTTGTGTGTTGGTGCCGTGAGAAGTGTTATCGGCGCCGGTCTGCTCTTAAAGAGACAGGACAGTGCCGGTCTGATGGCTATCTGCTCGTCTCTCAGCTCCGTCACGTTGGCAGGAAGAGTTCAGCTGGAGATCTGGATGTTTCTGTGACTCAGACGTTGATAAGAAGTTCAGCAGCTGCAGAGTCACACTTCTATAAAGTCATCTTTAAAACATGTCACCACATAGAACAACAAGCTTTGCTGCTGTCATAAACTCAGAAAAACAAAGTAGTTCAACTTGTGTTTGGTGGATTATTTCTCTGTTGGTCCAATGCTAATGGTCATTGTATTCTACATGGTTGAAAGCCTGTTTATTGACCTTCACAATGATGTCACTCTTGTAAGGATCATGCATTTGTGGAATGAGCAGCACAGCTGATTATGTGGGGAGCCCCGGTGCCGATGGTAAACAGTGTATTCTCCTGCTCTGCTGATTGTTGAACCGATGGAGTAACAGCTTTTGGTGGGGGCAGTGTCATGGTGTTGGGGGGGTGGGCATCTCCCTCACTGGTAAAACAAGGCTTGTCATCACTGAAGGCCATCTCAATGCAGGGAGATATCAGGATGAGATTCTGCAGCCAGTGGCGATCCCATATCTCCACAATCTGGGACCTAACTTCATCCTCCAAGATGACAACGCTCAATACCAACAGGACAATACACTGTGCTGCTCATCCCACAAATGCATGATCCTTACAAGTGTGACATCATTGTGAAGGTCAATAAACAGGCTTTCAACCATGTAGAATACAATGACCATTAACAGAGAAATAATCCACCAAACACACGTTTACTAACTTTTTTTCCGAGTTTATAATATTACTTTATAAAACATCAGAAGTACTAAACACTGAGATGTTGAATATGCAGTTATGCAGACGACAGCTCGCTGTTTGTAGTCAAAACATGAATGAAGTCTTGTTTCCATCATGTTGTGTGAATGTTAGTATAATATCTGTGAACAGCTGATGGTGGCGCTGTAGTGGAAACAGTTCATCCTGAAAGATGAACCACGTTTCATCAGCATCCTTCCAACTAGAACATACATTAACAGCACGCCTGAAACACTGAACTGTAAAACTGACAGAGTTGAAAGCTGAACTGCATGAACCCAAAAATACACTACTAGAAAAGCAGGAAGATAAACTGTAAAACTGTCAGAGGGGGAAGTTTGAATTAAGAAGAAGAAGAAGAAGAAGAAGGAGAAGAAGAAGAAGAAGAAGAAGAAGAAGAAGGAGAAGAAGAAGAAGAAGAAGAAGAAGAAGAAGGAAGAGGAGGAGGAGGAGAAGAAGAAGAAGAAGAAGGAGAAGAAGAAGAAGAAGGAGGAGGAAGAGGAGGAGGAGGAGAAGAAGAAGAAGAAGAAGAAGAAGGAGAAGAAGAAGAAGAAGGAGGAGGAAGAGGAGGAGGAGAAGAAGAAGAAGAAGAAGAAGGAGAAGAAGAAGAAGAAGGAGGAGGAAGAGGAGGAGGAGGAGAAGAAGAAGAAGAAGAAGAAGAAGGAGAAGAAGAAGAAGAAGGAGGAGGAAGAGGAGGAGGAGAAGAAGAAGAAGAAGAAGAAGGAGAAGAAGAAGAAGAAGGAGGAGGAAGAGGAGGAGGAGGAGAAGAAGAAGAAGAAGAAGAAGGAGAAGAAGAAGAAGAAGGAGGAGGAAGAGGAGGAGGAGAAGAAGAAGAAGAAGAAGGAGAAGAAGAAGAAGAAGGAGGAGGAAGAGGAGGAGGAGAAGAAGAAGAAGAAGAAGAAGAAGAAGAAGGAAGAGGAGGAGGAGAAGAAGAAGAAGAAGAAGGAGGAGGAAGAGGAGGAGGAGGAGAAGAAGAAGAAGAAGAAGAAGGAGAAGAAGAAGAAGAAGGAGGAGGAAGAGGAGGAGGAGAAGAAGAAGAATAAGAACAAGAAGAAGAAGAAGAAGAAGAAGAAGAAGAAGGAAGAGGAGGAGGAGGAGGAGAAGAAGAAGAAGAAGATGGAGAAGAAGAAGAAGAAGAAGGAGGAGGAAGAGGAGGAGGAGAAGAAGAAGAAGAAGAAGAAGAAGAAGAAGAAGAAGAAGGAAGAGGAGGAGGAGAAGAAGAAGAAGAAGAAGAAGGAGGAGGAAGAGGAGGAGGAGGAGAAGAAGAAGAAGAAGAAGAAGGAGAAGAAGAAGAAGAAGGAGGAGGAAGAGGAGGAGGAGAAGAAGAAGAAGAAGAAGAAGAAGAAGAAGAAGAAGGAAGAGGAGGAGGAGGAGAAGAAGAAGAAGAAGAAGAAGGAGAAGAAGAAGAAGAAGGAGGAGGAAGAGGAGGAGGAGGAGAAGAAGAAGAAGAAGAAGAAGAAGGAGAAGAAGAAGAAGAAGAAGAAGAAGAAGGAGGAGGAGGAGGAGGAGGAGAAGAAGAAGAAGAAGAAGAAGAAAGAGGAGGAGGAGGAGGAGGAGGAGAAGAAGAAGAAGAAGAAGAAGAAAGAGGAGGAGGAGGAGGAGGAGGAGGAGGAGAAGAAGAATGCTGCTGCTGAACAGCACTCACAGAAACATGAGCTGAGCTGTGGTTGTTTATTTGGATCCAAACCTGTCGTACCTGTTGCTTTTTAAT
>NW_023618435.1:52183-104377 GCF_015220745.1 Sebastes umbrosus | reverse complement strand
TCTATAATTTAAATAAAGTTCACAGGTGTCTATCATCTTGCCAAATTTCATGAGTTTTCGAGTACCTAAAGGTATGTTCAAAATCTGAAAGACATAAGGGGGCGCTAGAGAGCCAACATGCCACGCCCAAGCAAAATTTCACCACTAAAATGACGTAATTACTAGTTTGGATGTGTGTGAAAGTTTCATAAATTTTTGTGCATCCTAAAGTCTTCAAATATGCGTTCGTAAATTCTAAAATCACGCAGGAAGTCCAACATGGCTGACTTCCTGTTTGCCGAAGAAATCTCAAAATCATTTAATCCAGGTATGAGGGCGTGAGCAATGACATACTTGAATTTCGTGAAGATCGAAGAAACTTTCTCTGAAAAACTGCGTACGTTAGGGGGCGCTATGGAGCCCTCTGGAGACACCCGAGCCCAGTCACTCCAGAACATTGAATTTCCCACCAGTTCTGACGCATACTCCACTTTTCGTGAGTTTTGGGGATGGCTAAGGTCGTCAAAAACGCGATCTTGCAGCGGAAAAAGAATAATAATTAAAGCTGCAAGCAGCGATGAACGGGCCCTCGCCCCTTGCGCGTCGAGGATGCTGGCGGGACGCCGACCGACGCGGCCGGGCACCGTGAAGCCGAAACTCTGACGAGCGCCACGACGCCTGCCGCAAGGCTCTACGACAGGCACTCTCTGCTGAGCGATATAACACCTCCCACAAGACTCTACGACAAACGGATCACGAGTTATGAAAGGGGGCGTGGCTAATGTGTAGGGGGCGGGCATAACTTTCACCAATGAAACAGGCACTCTCTGCTGAGTGATATGACACCCCCCACAAGACTCTACTACAAACGGATCATGAGTTATGAAAGGGGGCGGGGCTAATGTGTAGGGGGCGGGGCTAACCATCCCCAATGAAACAGGCACTCTCTGCTGAGTGATATGACACCTCCCGCAAGACTCTACTATAAACGGTTCATGAGATATGAAAGGGGGCGGGGCTAACGTCTTGGGGCGGGGCTATGAGTATAATTTTTCATATACATGTCATCAGTACTGGACCACCATCATACCTGAGAGATTTGGGGCAGATCGGACTATGTACAGTTGAGTTACAATAACTGCCTGTTTCATGGCGAATGGCTCAAAATGGACGCCACGCCACGTTCCGCTCGTTAAGTGAAAACTCACGATTTTAATAACTTTTCATCTTCAAGGTCTTAAGATGGTCCTGACCAAATTTCAAATCGATCTGATTAAATCTGTAGGAGGAGTTCGTTAAAGTACGCGGCCTATAAAATGCTAAAAGTGACATGAAATCCAATATGGCCGACTTCCGGGTGGGCGGAGCTAATGAAACCCAATGAGGAATATGTTTCAAATGATGAGTGGGATATGCATACCAAATTTCATGATTATCGGATCAACTTTGACAAAGTTAAAATTTCAACGCGTTAGGGGGCGCTATAGAGCCGGCTAAACACACTGAGCCTAATGGCTATATATTTAAATAAAGTTCACAGGTGTCTATCATCTTGCCAAATTTCATGAGTTTTCGAGTACCTAAAGGTATGTTCAAAATCTGAAAGACATAAGGGGGCGCTAGAGAGCCAACATGCCACGCCCAAGCAAAATTTCACCACTAAAATGAAGTAATTACTAGTTTGGATGTGTGTGTAAAGTTTCATAAATTTTTGTGCATCCTAAAGTCTTCAAATATGCGTTCGTAAATTCTAAAATCACGCAGGAAGTCCAACATGGCTGACTTCCTGTTTGCCGAAGAAATCTCAAAATCATTTAATCCAGGTATGAGGGCGTGAGCAATGACATACTTGAATTTCGTGAAGATCGAAGAAACTTTCTCTGAAAAACTGCGTACGTTAGGGGGCGCTATGGAGCCCTCTGGAGACACCCGAGCCCAGTCACTCCAGAACATTGAATTTCCCACCAGTTCTGACGCATACTCCACTTTTCGTGAGTTTTGGGGATGGCTAAGGTCGTCAAAAACGCGATCGCAGCGGAAAAAGAATAATAATAATAATCCCCAGAAAAACAATAGGTTCCTTGCACTTCGTGCCAGGACACCGTTGGGTCCTGGCACTTTCGTGCTCGGGCCCTAATAATAATCCCCAGAAAAACAATAGGTTCCTTGCACTTCGTGCCAGGACACCGTTGGGTCCTGGCACTTTCGTGCTCGGGCCCTAATAATAATCCCCAGAAAAACAATAGGTTCCTTGCACTTCGTGCCAGGACACCGTTGGGTCCTGGCACTTTCGTGCTCGGGCCCTAATAATAACCCCAGAAAAACAATAGGTTCCTTGCACTTCGTGCCAGGACACCGTTGGGTCCTGGCACTTTCGTGCTCGGGCCCTAATTAAAGCTGCAAGCAGCGATGAACGGGCCCTCGCCCTAGCGGCATGTTTGGGGAACGCGCACGTCGGGGCACGTACATGTCTTCAGGCCAGATTCTTTTAAAACATGTCAAATTTGGGGAGATTGACAATACATGGTCAATTTACTACAACTTCCTGTTGCCAGTAGGGGGCGCTATGACTAGCACGCATACTACCATGTATATGTCTTCAGACGGGTCTCTTATAAAATATGTCAAATTTGGGGAAGATTGGACAATAAATAGTCAATTTACAAAACTTCCTGTTTCCTGTAGGGGGCGCTATGACTTTCACTCATAATTGCATATATATTGTCTTCAGGCCTGGACTATTATCCAGCTTGTGAAATTTGGGGCAGAATCGGACTATGTAAAGTCAAGTTACAACAGCCTCCTGTGTCATGGCGAAACATCAAAATGCGCCGCGCTGCCCACAAGAACGCCGTTTCACGAAAACACAAAAGCTTCGCAATTTAGCATCGTGAAGGTGTTGAGATTCTGCTGCCCAAACTTTGAGATGGATCGCTTGAATCCTCTAGGAGGAGTATCGCAAGTTCCATACCTAAAAGTGACAAAATGGCGTCTTCGCACATGACGTATGACATCACCGTGCGAGCGATCAAAATCCCTTCACAATTTAGCATCACAGTAGTGGGTGGATTATACCACCCAAATTTGACGCGGATCCGATAAACGCTCTAGGCAGGAGTTCGTAAAAGTATGCATAAAATACATGAAAAACGCACATATTCCAATATGGCCGACTTCCGGGTGGGCGGAAGCTAATGAAATCCCGATGAAGAATATGTCCGAAATAATGAGGGGGATATGCCTACCAAATTTCATGAATATCGGATCAACTTTGACCAAACTACGGCCTTCCACGCGTTAGGGGGCGCTACAGAGCCAGCTAAACCCACTGAAACCTAATGGCTGTATATTTACCATAGAGTTCACAGGTGTCCATCATATTGCCAAGTTTCATGCGATTCAGAGTACCTCAAGGTATGTTCCATATCTAAAAGACATAAGGGGGCGCTAGAGAGCTAACATGCCACGCCCATAGCAAAATTTCACCACTAAAATAAAGTAATTACTAGTTTGGATGTGCGTGTAAAGTTTCATAATTTTTTGTGCATCCTAAAGTCTTCAAACATGTGTTCGTAAATTTTAAAAATCACGCAGGAAGTCCAACATGGCTGACTTCCTGTTGGCCAAAAAAATCTGCAAAATATTTAATCCAGGTATTTAGGGCGTGAGCATGACATACTTGATTTTCGTGAAGATCGAAGAAACTTTCTCTGAAAAGTGCCTACATTAGGGGGCGCTATCTCGCCCCCTGGAGACACCCGAGCCGGGTCAATACAGAACATTGAATTTCGCGCCACTTCTGACGCATATTCCACTTATGGTGAGTTTTTGGGGATGGGAAAAGTCCCAAAAAACGCGATCTCCCGGCAGAAAAAGAATAATAATAATAATAAATCTGTAGAAAAACAATAGGTTTCCTCGCACTTCGTGCCAGGACACCGTTGGGTCCTGGCACTTTCGTGCTCGGGCCCTAATAATAATAATCTGTAGAAAAACAATAGGTTTCCTCGCACCTCGTGCCAGGACACCGTTGGGTCCTGGCACTTTCGTGCTCGGGCCCTAATAATAATAATTAAAGCTGCAAGCAGCGATGAACGGGCCCTCGCCATTGCGGGCACGTTTGGGGAACGGGCACGTCGGGGCACGTACATGTCTTCAGGCCAAGATTCTTTAAAACATGTCAAATTTGGGGAAGATTGGACAATACATGGTCAATTTACTACAACTTCCTGTTGCCAGTAGGGGGCACTATGACTATCACCCATAATACTATGTATATGTCTTCAGGACGGGTCTCTTACAAAATATGTCAAATTTGGGGAAGATTGGACAATAAATAGTCAATTTACAACAACTTCCTGTTTCCTGTAGGGGGCGCTATGACTTTCACTCATAATTGCATATATATGTCTTCAGGCCTGGACTATTATCCAGCTTGTGAAATTTGGGGCAGATCGGACTATGTAAAGTCAAGTTACAACAGCCTCCTGTGTCATGGCGAAACATCAAAATGCGCCCTGCTGCCACAAGAACGCCGTTTCACGAAAACACAAAAGCTTCGCAATTTAGCATCGTGAAGGTGTTGAGATTCTGCTGCCCAACTTTGAGATGGATCGCTTGAATCCTCTAGGAGGAGTATCGCAAAGTTCCATACCTAAAAAGTGACAAAATGGCGTCTTCGCACATGACGTATGACATCACCGTTGCGAGCGATCAAAAATCCCTTCGCAATTTAGCATCACAGTAGTGGGTGGATTATACCACCCAAATTTGACGCGGATCCGATAAACGCTCTAGGAGGAGTTCGTAAAAGTATGCATAAATACATGAAAAACGCACATATTCCAATATGGCCGACTTCCGGGTGGGCGGGTGCTAATGAAACCCGATGAAGAATATGTCCGAAATAATGAGGGGGATATGCCTACCAAATTTCATGAATATCGGATCAACTTTGACCAAACTACGGCCTTCCATGCGTTAGGGGGCGCTAGAGAGCCGGCTAAACCCACTGAACCTAATGGCTGTATATTTACATAGAGTTCACAGGTGTCCATCATATTGCCAAGTTTCATGCGTTTCCGAGTACATAAAGGTATGTTCCATATCTAAAAGACATAAGGGGGCGCTAGAGAGCCAACATGCCACGCCCATGCAAAATTTCACCATTAAAATAAAGTAATTACTAGTTTTGGATGTGCGTGTAAAGTTTCATAATTTTTTGTGCATCCTAAAGTCTTCAAATATGCGTTCGTACATTTAAAAAAAAGCAGGAAGTCCAACATGCCTGACTTCCTGTTGGCCGAAAAAATCTGAAAAATATTTAATCTAGGTATGAGGATGTGAGCAATGACATACTTGAATTTCGTGAAGATCGAAGAAACTTTCTCTGAAAAACTGCCTACATTAGGGGGCGCTATCTCGCCCCCTGGACACACCAAGCCGGTTCACTCCAGAACATTGAATTTCCCACCAGATCCGACGCATAGTCCACTTTTGGTGAGTTTTTGGGGATGGGAAAGGCCTCAAAAACGCGATCTCCCAGCGGAAAAATAATAATAATTAAAGCTGCAAGCAGCGATGAACGGGCCCTCGCCCCCGCGGGCACGTCTGGGGAACGCGCACGTCGGGATACCCGCTGTCGTGCATTCCCGTGAAAGTCGGAAACTGCATACAACAGTTAGAGTGAATTTTCTGCTTGGAGCATGTGGCGCTGGAAATGTACTGTTGAGAACATGTGTGGTGTCATTTAAAGCACTTCTATGAGGGTGGCTGGCAGTATACAACCATTTCCTGTTGCCAGTAGGTGGCGCTATGACTTTCACTCATAATACCACGTATATGTCTTCAGGCCAAGAATCTTTTAAAAACATGTCAAATTTGGGGAAGATTGGACAATGTATAGTCAATTTACAACAACTTCCTCTTTCCTGTAGAGGGCGCTATGACTATCACGCATAATACCACGTATATGTCTTCAGGCTGGGACCCTTATAAAACATGTCAAGTTTGGGGAAGATTGGACAATGTATAGACAATTTACAACAATTTCCTGCTTCCTGTAGGGGGCGCTATGACTTTCACTCATAATGGCACATATATGTCTTCAGGCCTGGACTATTATCCAGCTTGTGAAATTTGGGGCAGATCGGACTATGTAAAGTCAAGTTACAACAGCCTCCTGTGTCATGGCGAAACATCAGAATTCGCCTGCGCCGCCACAAGAACGCCGTTTCACGAAAATACAAAAGCTTCGCAATTTAGCATCGTGAAGGTGTTGAGATTCTGCTGCCAACTTTGAGATGGATCGCTTGAATCCTCTAGGAGGAGTATCGCAAAGTTCCATACCTAAAAAGTGACAAAATGGCGTCTTCGCACATGACGTATGACATCACCGTGCGAGCGATCAAAAATCCCTTCGCAATTTAGCATCACAGTAGTGGGTGGATTATACCACCCAAATTTGACGCGGATCCGATAAACGCTCTAGGAGGAGTTCGTAAAAGTATGCATAAAATACATGAAAACGCACAAAATTCAATATGGCCGACTTCCCGGTGGGCGGAGCTAATGAAACCCGATGAGGAATATGTCTGAAATAATGGGTGGGATATGCCTACCAAATTTCATGAATATCGGATCAACTTTGACCAATTACGGCCTTACACACGTTAGGGGGCGCTAGAGAGCCCGCTAAACACACTGAACCTAATGGCTGTATATTTACATAAAGTTCACAGGTGTCCATCATATTGCTAAGTTTCATGCGTATCCGAGTACCTAAAGGTATGTTCACAAGAAACAAGACATAAGGGGGCGCTAGAGAGCAACGTGCCACGCCCAAGCAAAATTTCACCACTAAAATAAAGTAATTACTAGTTTGGATGTGCGTGTAAAGTTTCATAATTTTTTGTGCATCCTAAAGTCTTCAAATATGCGTTCGTAAATTTAAAAAAAACGCAGGAAGTCCAACATGGCTGACTTCCTGTTGGCCGAAAAAATCTGAAAAATATTTAATCCAGGTATGAGCATGTGAGAAATGACATACTTGAATTTCGTGAAGATCGACATTAGGGGGCGCTATCTCGCCCCCTGGAGACACCCGAGCCGGGTCACTCCAGAACATTGAATTTCCCACCAGATCCGACGCATAGTCCACTTATGGTGAGTTTTTTGGGGATGGGAAAGGTCCCAAAAAACGCGATCTCCCAGCGGAAAAATAATAATAATAATAATAATAATAATAATAATAATAATCTGTAGAAAAACAATAGGTTTCCTCGCACTTCGTGCCAGGACACCGTTGGGTCCTGGCACTTTCGTGCTCGGGCCCTAATAATCTGTAGAAAACAATAGGTTTCCTCGCACTTCGTGCCAGGACACCGTTGGGTCCTGGCACTTTCGTGCTCGGGCCCTAATTAAAGCTGCAAGCAGCGATGAACGGGCCCTCGCCCCCGCGGGCACATCTGGGGAACGCGCACTTCGGGGTACCCGCTGTCGTGCATTCCCGTGAAAGTCGGAAACTGCACGCAACAGTTAGAGTGAATTTTCTGCTTGGAGCATGTGGCGCTGGAAATGAACTGTGAGAACATGTGGGGCGTCCTTTAAAGCACTTCTATGAGGGTGGCTGGCAGTATACAACCATTTCCTGTTGTCAGTAGGTGGCGCTATGACTTTCACTCATAATGGCACGTATATGTCTTCAGGCCTGGACTATTATCCAGCTTGTGAAATTTGGGGCAGATCGGACTATGTAAAGTCAAGTTACAACAGCCTCCTGTGTCACAACATACCTTCGTACCTTCAAAATTTACGTATGACATCACCGTTCGACCTATCAAAATTCCTGCACAATTTATCATCACAGTAGTTTGAGGGTTATACCACCCAAATTTCACGCGAATCCGATGAAGTCTCTAGGAGTAGTTTGTAAAAGTATGCATAAAATACATAAATTACATGAAAGCCTGGACGTACCACCCTGTCATGGCGAACTTTCGAAATTCACCTATGACATCACCGTTCGAGCGATCAAAATTTCCTTCGCAATTTATCATCACAGTAGTTTGAGGGTTACACTACCCAAGTTTCACGCGAATCCGATGAAACTCTCTAGGAGGAGTTCGTTAAAGTATGCATAAAATACATAAATGACATGAAAAACACAAAATTCAATATGGCCGACTTCCGGTTGGGCGGAGCTAATGAAACCCAATTAGGAATATGTTTCAATAATGAGTGGGATATGCATCCCAAATTTGGGGAAGATTGGACAATGTATAGTCAATTATAACAATTTCCTGTTTCCTGTAGGGGGCGCTATGAATTTCACTTTTAATGTCACATATATGTCTTCAGGCCTGGTCTCTTATCCAGCTTGTGAAGTTTGGGGCAGATCAGACTATGTAAAGTCAAGTAACAACAGCCTCTTGTGTCATGGCGAACAATCAAAATTCACGTATAACATCACTGTTCGAGCGATCAAAATTTCCTTCGCAATTTAGAATCACAGTAGATCCAGGGTTATACAACCCAAATTTCAAGCGAATCCGATGAAGTCTCTAGGAGGAGTTCGTAAAAGTATGCATAAAATACAAAAATGACACGAAAAACACAAAATTCAATATGGCCGACTTCCGGTTGGGCGGAGCTAATGAAACCCAATTAGGAATATGTTTCAAATAATGAGTGGGATATGTATACCAAATTTCATGAATATCGGTTCAACTTTGACCAAACTACGGCCTTCCACGCGTTAGGGGGCGCTAGAGAGCCCGCTAAACACACTGAACCTAATGGCTGTATATTTACATAAAGTTCACAGGTGTCCATCACATTGCCAAGTTTCATGCATATCCGAGTACCTAAAGGTATGTTTACAAGAAACAAGACATAAGGGGGCGCTAGAGAGCCAACGTGCCACGCCCAAGCAAAATTTCACCACTAAAATAAAGTAATTACTAGTTTGGATGTGCGTGTAAAGTTTCATAATTTTTTGTGCATCCTAAAGTCTTCAAATATGCGTTCGTAAATTTAAAAAAAACACAGGAAGTCCAACATGGCTGACTTCCTGTTGGCCGAAAAAATCTGAAAAATATTTAATCCAGGTATGAGGATGTGAGCAATGACATACTTGAATTTCGTGAAGATCGAAGAAACTTCTCTGAAAAACTGCCTACATTAGGGGGCGCTATCTCGCCCCCTGGCGACACCCGAGCCGGGTCACTCCAGAACATTGGAGTTCGCGCCACTTCTGACGCATATTCCACTTATGGTGAGTTTTTGGGGATGGGAAAGGTCCCAAAAAGGCAATCTCCGCGCGGAAAAATAATAATAATAATAATAATAATAATAATCTGTAGAAAAACAATAGGTTTCCTCGCACTTCGTGCCAGGACACCGTTGGGGTCCTGGCACTTTCGTGCTCGGGCCCTAATAATAATAATACTTAGAAAAACAATAGGTTTCCTCGCACTTCGTGCCAGGACACCGTTGGGGTCCTGGCACTTTCGTGCTCGGGCCCTAATTAAAGCTGCAAGCAGCGATGAACGGGCCCTCGCCCCCGCGGGCACGTCTGGGGAACGCGCACGTCGGGGGTACCCGCTGTCGTGGCATGTATATGTCTTCAGGCAAGGACTATTATCAAGCTTGAGAAGTTTGGGGCAGCTGGGACTAGGTAAAGGCAAAGTAACAACAGCCCTACTGTGTCATGGCGAACTTTCAAAATTCACGTATGACATCACCGCTCGAGCGATCAAAATTTCCTTCGCAATTTAGAATCACAGTAGATCCAGGGTTATACAACCCAAATTTCAAGCGAATCCGATGAAGTCTCTAGGAGGAGTTCGTAAAAGTATGTAAATGACATGAAAAACACAAAATTCAATATGGCCGACTTCCGGTTGGGCGGAGCTAAAAAAAAACAATTAGTAATATGTTTCAAATAATTAGTGGGATATGCATACCAAATTTCATGAATATCGGATGAACTTTAACAAAGTTAAGGTTTCAACGCATTAGGGGGCGCTATGGAGTCCGCTGGCGACGCCCGTTCCGAAACACTACAGAACATTGCAATTTTCGCACCTCCCGACGCACGTTCCAACTTTGGTGAGTTTTTGGGGATGGGAAAGGCCTCAAAAACGCGTTTTTGCAGCAGAAAAATAATAATAATAATAATAATTAAAGCTGCAAGCAGCGATGAACGGGCCCTCGCCCCCGCGAGCACGTCAGGGGAACGTGCACGTCGGGGTACCCGCTGTCGTGCATTCCCGTGAAAGTCGGAAACTGCACGCAACAGTTAGAGTGAATTTTCTGCTTGGAGCATGTGGCGCTGGAAATGAACTGTGAGAACATGTGGGGCGTCCTTTACAGCACTTCTATGAGGGTGGCTGGCAGTATACAACCATTTCCTGTTGTCAGTAGGTGGCGCTATGACTTTCACTCATAATTGCACGTATATGTCTTCAGGCCTGGACTCTTATAAAACATGTCAAATTTGGGGAAGATTGGACAATAAATAGTAAATTTACAACAACTTCCTGTTTCCTGTAGGGGGCGCTATGACTTTCACTCATAATTGCATATATATGTCTTCAGGCCTGGACTATTATCCAGCTTGTGAAATTTGGGGCAGATCGGACTATGTAAAGTCAAGTTACAACAGCCTCCTGTGTCATGGCGAAACATCAAAATGCGCCGCGCTGCCACAAGAACGCCGTTTCACGAAAACACAAAAGCTTCGCAATTTAGCATCGTGAAGGTGTTGAGATTCTGCTGCCCAACTTTGAGATGGATCACTTGAATCCTCTAGGAGGAGTATCGCAAAGTTCCATTCCTTAAAAAGTGACAAAATGGCGTATTCGCACATGACGTATGACATCACCGTGCGAGCGATCAAAAATCCCTTCGCAATTTAGCATCACAGTAGTGGGTGGATTATACCACCCAAATTTGACGCGGATCGATAAACGCTCTAGGAGGAGTTCGTAAAAGTATGCATAAAATACATGAAAAACGCACATATTCCAATATGGCCGACTTCCGGGTGGGCGGTAGCTAATGAAACCCGATGAGGAATATGTCCGAAATAATGGAGTGGGATATGCCTACCAAATTTCATGAATATCGGATCAACTTTGACCAAACTACGGCCTTCCACGCGTTAGGGGGCGCTAGAGAGCCGGCTAAACCCACTGAACCTAATGGCTGTACATTTACATAAAGTTCACAGGTGTCCATCATATTGCCAAGTTTCATGCGTATCCGAGTACCTAAAGGTATGTTCACAAGAAACAAGACATAAGGGGGCGCTAGAGAGCCAACGTGCCACGCCCAAGCAAAATTTCACCACTAAAATAAAGTAATTAATAGTTTGGATGTGCGTGTAAAGTTTCATAATTTTTTGTGCATCCTAAAGTCTTCAAATATGCGTTCGTAAATTTAAAAAAAAAGCAGGAAGTCCAACATGGCTGACTTCCTGTTGGCCGAAAAAATCTGAAAAATATTTAATCCAGGTATGAGGATGTGAGCAATGACATACTTGAATTTCGTGAAGATCGAAGAAACTTCTCTGAAAAACTACCTACATTAGGGGGCGCTATCTCACCCCCTGGCGACACCCGAGCCGGGTCACTCCAGAACATTGAATTTCCCACCAGATCCGACGCATAGTCCACTTATGGTGAGTTTTTGGGGATGGGAAAGGCCTCAAAAACGCGATCTCCCAGCGGAAAAATAATAATAATTAAAGCTGCAAGCAGCGATGAACGGGCCCTCGCCCTTGCGGGCACGTTTGGGGAACGCGCACGTCAGGGCACGTACATGTCTTCAGGCCAAGATTCTTTTAAAACATGTCAAATTTGGGGAAGATTGGACAATACATGGTCAATTTACTACATCTTCCTGTTGCCAGTAGGGGGCGCTATGACTATCACGCATAATACCATGTATATGTCTTCAGGACGGGTCTCTTATAAAATATGTCAAATTTGGGGAAGATTGGACAATGTAATAGTCAATTTACAACAACTTCCTGTTTCCTGTAGGGGGCGCTATGACTTTCACTCATAATTGCATATATATGTCTTCAGGCCTGGACTATTATCCAGCTTGTGAAAGTTTGGGGCAGATCGGACTATGTAAAGTCAAGTTACAACAGCCTCCTGTGTCATGGCGAAACATCAAAATTCGCCGCGCCTGCCACAAGAACGCCGTTTCACGAAAACACAAAAGCTTCGCAATTTAGCATCGTGAAGGTGTTGAGATTCTGCTGCCCAACTTTGAGATGGATCGCTTGAATCCTCTAGGAGGAGTATCGCAAAGTTCCATACCTAAAAAGTGACAAAATGGCGTCTTCGCACATGACGTATGACATCACCGTGCGAGCGATCAAAAATCCCTTCGCAATTTAGCATCACAGTAGTGGGTGGATTATACCACCCAAATTTGACGCGGATCCGAATAAACGCTCTAGGAGGAGTTCGTAAAAGTATGCATAAAATACATGAAAAACGCACAAAATTCAATATGGCCGACTTCCGGTGGGCGGAGCTAATGAAACCCAATTAGGAATATGTTTCAAATAATGAGTGGGATATGCACACCAAGTTTCATTAATATCGGATCAACTTTGACCAAACTACGGCCTTCCACGCGTTAGGGGGCGCTAGAGAGCCGGCTAAACCCACTGAACCTAATGGCTGTATATTTACATAAAGTTCACAGGTGTCCATCATATTGCCAAGTTTCATGCGATTCCGAGTACCTCAAGGTATGTTCCATATCTAAAAGACATAAGGGGGCGCTAGAGAGCTAACATGCCACGCCCAAGCAAAATTTCACCACTAAAATAAAGTAATTACTAGTTTGGATGTGCGTGTAAAGTTTCATAATTTTTTGTGCATCCTAAAGTCTTCAAATATGCGTTCGTAAATTTTAAAAAAACGCAGGAAGTCCAACATGGCTGACTTCCTGTTGGCCGAAAAAATCTGAAAAATATTTAATCCAGATATGAGGATGTGAGCAATGACATACTTGAATTTCGTGAAGATCGAAGAAACGTTCTCTGAAAAACTGCCTAAATTAGGGGGCGCTATCTCGCCCCCTGGACACACCCGAGCCGGGTCACTCCAGAATATTGAATTTCCCACCAGATCCGACGCATAGTCCACTTATGGTGAGTTTTTGGGGATGGGAAAGGTCCCAAAAACGCGATCTCCCAGCGGAAAAATAATAATAATAATAATAATAATAATAATAATAATAATCTGTAGAAAAACAATAGGTTTCCTCGCACTTCGTGCCAGGACACCGTTGGGGTCCTGGCACTTTCGTGCTCGGGCCCTAATTAAAGCTGCAAGCAGCGATGAACGGGCCCTCGCCCCCGCGGGCACGTCTGGGGAACGCGCACGTCGGGATACCCGCTGTCGTGCATTCCCGTGAAAGTCGGAAACTGCATACAACAGTTAGAGTGAATTTTCTGCTTGGAGCATGTGGCGCTGGAAATGAACTGTTTAGAACATGTGTGGTGTCATTTAAAGCACTTCTATGAGGGTGGCTGGCAGTATACAACCATTTCCTGTTGCCAGTAGGTGGCGCTATGACTATCACTCATAATGGCACGTACATGTATTCAGGGCTGGACTCTTATAAAACATGTCAAATTTGGGAAGATTGGACAATGTATAGTCAATTTACGACAACTTCCTGTTGCCAGTAGGGGGCGCTACGACTTTCACGCATAATACCGTGTATATGTCTTCAGGCCAAGCCTCTTATAAAATATGTCAAATTTGGGGAAGAATGGACAATGTATAGACAATTTACAACAATTTCCTGTTTCCTGTAGGGGGCGCTATGACTTTCACTCATAATGTTACATATATGTCTTCAGGGCTGGACTATTATCCAGCTTGTGAAGTTTGGGGCAGATCGGACTATGTAAGTCAAGTTACAACAGCATCCTGTGTCATGGCGAAACATCAGAATTCGCCGCACCGCCACAACAACGCCGTTTAGCATAAATACAAAAGCTTCGCAATTTAGCATCATGAAGGTGTTGAGATTCTGCTGCCCGAACTTTGAGATGGATCGCTTGTAATCCTCTAGGAGGAGTATCGCAAAGTTTCATACCTAAAAAGTGACAAAATGGCGTCTTCGCACATGACTATGACATCACCGTGCGAGCGATCAAAAATCCCTTCGCAATTTAGCATCACAGTAGTGGGTGGATTATACCACCCAAATTTGACGCGGATCCGATAAACGCTCTAGGAGGAGTTCGTAAAAGTATGCATAAAATACATGAAAAACGCACATATTCCAATATGGCCGACTTCCGGGTGGGCGGAGCTAATGAAACCCAATTAGGAATATGTTTCAAATAATGAGTGGGATATGCATACCAAATTTCATGAATATCGGATCAACTTTGACCAAACTACGGCCTTTCACGCGTTAGGGGGCGCTAGAGAGCCCGTTAAACACACTGAACCTAATGGCTGTACATTTACATAAAGTTCACAGGTGTCCATCATATTGCCAAGTTTCATGCGATTCCGAGTACCTCAAGGTATGTTCCATATCTAAAAGACATAAGGGGGCGCTAGAGAGCCAACATGCCACGCCCATGCAAAATTTCACGACTAAAATAAAGTAATTAATAGTTTGGATGTGCGTGTAAAGTTTCATAATTTTTTGTGCATCCTAAAGTCTTCAAACTATGCGTTCGTAAATTTTAAAATCAACGCAGGACGTCCAACATGGCTGACTTCCTGTTGGCCTGAAAAATCTCAAAAATATTTAATCCAGGTATGAGGATGTGAGAAATGACATACTTGAATTTCGTGAAGATCGAAGAAACTTCTCTGAAAAACTGCCTACATTAGGGGGCGCTATCTCGCCCCCTGGACACACCCGAGCCGGGTCACTACAGAACATTGAATTTCGCGCCACTTCTGACGCATATTCCACTTTTGGTGAGTTTTTGGGGATGGGAAAGGTCCCAAAAACGCGATCTCCCGGCAGAAAAAGAATAATAATAATAATAATAATAATTAAGCTGCAAGCAGCGATGAACGGGCCCTCGCCCCCCGCGGGCACGTCTGGGGAACGTGCACGTCGGGGTACCCGCTGTCGTGCATTCCCGTGAAAGTCGGAAACTGCACGCAACAGTTAGAGTGAATTTTCTGCTTGGAGCATCTGGCGCTGGAAATGAACTGTGAGAATATGTGGGGCGTCCTTTACAGCACTTCTATGAGGGTGGCTGGCAGTATACAACCATTTCCTGTTGTCAGTAGGTGGCGCTATGACTTTCACTCATAATTGCACGTATATGTCTTCAGGCCTGGACTCTTATAAAACATGTCAAATTTGGGGAAGATTGGACAATGTATAGTCAATTTACAACAACTTCCTGTTGCCAGTAGGGGGCGCTATGACTATCACGCATAATACCATGTATATGTCTTCAGGACGGGTCTCTTATAAAATATGTCAAATTTGGGGATGATTGGACAATGTATAGTCAATTTAAAACAACTTGCTGTTTCCTGTAGGGGGCGCTATGACTATCATGCATAATACCACATATATGTCTTCAGGCCGGCACCCTTATAAAACATGTCAAATTTGGGGATGATTGGACAATGTATAATCAATTTAAAACAACTTCCTGTTTCCTGTAGGGGGCGCTATGACTTTGACTCATAATTGCATATATATGTCTTCAGGCCTGGACTATTATCCAGGTTGTGAAATTTGGGGCAGATCGGACTATGTAAAGTCAAGTTACAACAGCCTCCTGTGTCATGGCGAAACATCAGAATTCGCCGCGCCGCCACAAGAACGCCGTTTCACGAAAACACAAAAGCTTCGCAATTTAGCATCGTGAAGGTGTTGAGATTCTGCTGCCCAACTTTGAGATGGATCGCTTGAATCCTCTAGGAGGAGTATCGCAAAGTTCCATACCTAAAAAGTGACAAAATGGCGTCTTCGCACATGACGTATGACATCACCGTGCGAGCGATCAAAAATCCCTTCGCAATTTAGCATCACAGTAGTGGGTGGATTATACCACCCAAATTTGACGCGGATCCGATAAACGCTCTAGGAGGAGTTCGTAAAAGTATGCATAAAATACATGAAAAACGCACAAAATCCAATATGGCCGACTTCCCGGTGGGCGGAGCTAATGAAACCCGATGAGGAATATGTCTGAAATAATGGGTGGGATATGCCTACCAAATTTCATGAATATCGGATCAACTTTGACCAAACTACGGCCTTTCACGCATTAGGGGGCGCTAGAGAGCCCGTTAAACACACTGAACCTAATGGCTGTACATTTACATAAAGTTCACAGGTGTCCATGATATTGCCAAGTTTCATGCGTTTCCGAGTACCTCAAGGTATGTTCACAAGAAACAAGACATAAGGGGGCGCTAGAGAGCCAACATGCCACGCCCATGCAAAATTTCACCACTAAAATAAAGTAATTACTAGTTTGGATGTGTGTGTAAAGTTTCATAATTTTTTGTGCATCCTAAAGTCTTCAAATATGCGTTCGTACATTTAAAAAAAACGCAGGAAGTCCAACATGGCTGACTTCCTGTTTGCCGAAAAAATCTACAAAATATTAAATCCAGGTATGAGGGCGTGAGTTATGACATACTTGAATTTCGTGAAGATCGAAGAAACTTTCTCTGAAAAACTGCCTACATTAGGGGGCGCTATCTCGCCCCCTGGAGACACCCGAGACGGGTCACTACAGAAACATTGAATTTCCCACCAGATCTGACGCATCTTCCACTTTATGGTGAGTTTTTGGGGATGGAAAGGTCCCAAAACGCGATCTCCCGGCGGAAAAAGAATAATAATAATACTTAGAAAAACAATAGGTTTCCTTGCACTTCGTGCCAGGACACCGTTGGGGTCCTGGCACTTTCGTGCTCGGGCCCTAATAATACTTAGAAAAACAATAGGTTTCCTCGCACTTCGTGCCAGGACACCGTTGGGGTCCTGGCACTTTCGTGCTCGGGCCCTAATTAAAGCTGCAAGCAGCGATGAACGGGCCCTCACCCCCGTGGGCACGTTTGGGGAACGCGCACGTCGGGGCACGTACATGTCTTCAGGCCATGGCTCTTTTAAATCATGTCAAATTTGGGGAAGATTGGACAATACATAGTCAATTTACTACAACTTCCTGTTGTCAGTAGGGGGCGCTATGACTATCACGCATAATACCATGTATATGTCTTCAGGATGGGTCACAGGTGTCCATCATATTGCCAAGTTTCATGCGTATCCGAGTACCTAAAGGTATGTTCACAAGAAACAAGACATAAGGGGGCGCTAGAGAGCCAACGTGCCACGCCAAGCAAAATTTCACCACTAAAATAAAGTAATTACTAGTTTGGATGTGCGTGTAAAGTTTCATAATTTTTTGTGCATCCTAAAGTCTTCAAATATGCGTTCGTAAATTTAAAAAAAACGCAGGAAGTCCAACATGGCTGACTTCCTGTTGGCCGAAAAAATCTGAAAAATATTTAATCCAGGTATGAGGATGTGAGAAATGACATACTTGAATTTCGTGAAGATCGAAGAAACTTCTCTGAAAAACTGCCTACATTAGGGGGCGCTATCTCGCCCCCTGGAGACACCCGAGCCGGTTCACTCCAGAACATTGAATTTCCCACCAGATCCGACGCATTGTCCACTTATGGTGAGTTTTTGGGGATGGGAAAGGTCCCAAAAACGCGATCTCCCAGCGGAAAAATAATAATAATAATAATAATAATAATAATTAAAGCTGCAAGCAGCGATGAACGGGCCCTCGCCCTTGCGGGCACGTTTGGGGAACGCGCACGTCGGGGCACGTACATGTCTTCAGGCCAAGATTCTTTTAAAACATGTCAAATTTGGGGAAGATTGGACAATACATGGTCAATTTACTACAACTTCCTGTTGCCAGTAGGGGGCGCTATGACTATCACGCATAATACCATGTATATGTCTTCAGGACGGGTCTCTTATAAAATATGTCAAATTTGGGGAAGATTGGACAATAAATAGTCAATTTACTACAACTTCCTCTTGCCAGTAGGGGGCGCTATGACTATCACGCATAATACCATGTATATGTCTTCAGGACGGGTCTCTTATCAATCATGTCAAATTTGGGGAAGATTGGACAATGTATAGTCAATTTACAACAATTTCCTGTTTCCTGTAGGGGGCGCTATGACTTTCACTCATAATGGCACATATATGTCTTCAGGCCTGGACTATTATCCAGCTTGTGAAATTTGGGGCAGATCGGACTATGTAAAGTCAAGTTACAACAGCCTCCTGTGTCATGGCGAAATATCAAAATGCGCCGCGCTGCCACACGAACGCCGTTTCACGAAAACACAAAAGCTTCGCAATTTAGCATCGTGAAAGTGTTGAGATTCTGCTGCCCAACTTTGAGATGGATCGCTTGAATCCTCTAGGAGGAGTATCGCAAAGTTCCATACCTAAAAAGTGACAAAATGGCGTCTTCGCACATGACGTATGACATCACCGTGCGAGCGATCAAAAATCCCTTCGCAATTTAGCATCACAGTAGTGGGTGGATTATACCACCCAAATTTGACGCGGATCCGATAAACGCTCTAGGAGGAGTTCGTAAAAGTATGCATAAAATACATGAAAAACGCACATATTCCAATATGGCCGACTTCCGGGTGGGCGGAGCTAATGAAACCCGATGAAGAATATGTCCGAAATATTGAGTGGGATATGCCTACCAAATTTCATGAATATCGGATCAACTTTGACCAAACTACGGCCTTCCACGCGTTAGGGGGCGCTAGAGAGCCCGCTAAACACACTGAACCTAATGGCTGTATATTTACATAAAGTTCACAGGTGTCCATCATATTGCCAAGTTTCATGCATATCCGAGTACCTAAAGGTATGTTCACAAGAAACAAGACATAAGGGGGCGCTAGAGAGCCAACGTGCCACGCCCAAGCAAAATTTCACCACTAAAATAAAGTAATTACTAGTTTGGATGTGCGTGTAAAGTTTCATAATTTTTTGTGCATCCTAAAGTCTTCAAATATGCGTTCGTAAATTTAAAAAAAACGCAGGAAGTCCAACATGGCTGACTTCCTGTTGGCCGAAAAAATCTGAAAAATATTTAATCCAGGTATGAGGATGTGAGAAATGACATACTTGAATTTCGTGAAGATCGAAGAAACTTCTCTGAAAAACTGCCTACATTAGGGGGCGCTATCTCGCCCCCTGGAGACACCCGAGCCGGTTCACTCCAGAACATTGAATTTCCCACCAGATCCGACGCATTGTCCACTTATGGTGAGTTTTTGGGGATGGGAAAGGTCCCAAAAACGCGATCTCCCAGCGGAAAAATAATAATAATAATAATAATAATAATAATTAAAGCTGCAAGCAGTGATGAACGGGCCCTCGCCCTTGCGGGCACGTTTGGGGAACGCGCACGTCGGGGCACGTACATGTCTTCAGGCCAAGATTCTTTTAAAACATGTCAAATTTGGGGAAGATTGGACAATAAATAGTCAATTTACTACAACTTCCTCTTGCCAGTAGGGGGCGCTATGACTATCACGCATAATACCATGTATATGTCTTCAGGACGGGTCTCTTATCAATCATGTCAAATTTGGGGAAGATTGGACAATGTATAGTCAATTTACAACAATTTCCTGTTTCCTGTAGGGGGCGCTATGACTTTCACTCATAATGGCACATATATGTCTTCAGGCCTGGACTATTATCCAGCTTGTGAAATTTGGGGCAGATCGGACTATGTAAAGTCAAGTTACAACAGCCTCCTGTGTCATGGCGAAATATCAAAATGCGCCGCGCTGCCACAAGAACGCCGTTTCACGAAAACACAAAAGCTTCGCAATTTAGCATCGTGAAAGTGTTGAGATTCTGCTGCCCAACTTTGAGATGGATCGCTTGAATCCTCTAGGAGGAGTATCGCAAAGTTCCATACCTAAAAAGTGACAAAATGGCGTCTTCGCACATGACGTATGACATCACCGTGCGAGCGATCAAAAATCCCTTCGCAATTTAGCATCACAGTAGTGGGTGGATTATACCACCCAAATTTGACGCGGATCCGATAAACGCTCTAGGAGGAGTTCGTAAAAGTATGCATAAAATACATGAAAAACGCACATATTCCAATATGGCCGACTTCCGGGTGGGCGGAGCTAATGAAACCCGATGAAGAATATGTCCGAAATAATGAGGGGGATATGCCTACCAAATTTCATGAATATCGGATCAACTTTGACCAAACTACGGCCTTCCACGCGTTAGGGGGCGCTAGAGAGCCGGCTAAACCCACTGAACCTAATGGCTGTATATTTACATAAAGTTCACAGGTGTCCATCATAGTGCCAAGTTTCATGCGATTCCGAGTACCTAAAGGTATGTTCCATATCTAAAAGACATAAGGGGGCGCTAGAGAGCTAACATGCCACGCCCAAGCAAAATTTTACCACTAAAATAAAGTAATTACTAGTTTGGATGTGCGTGTAAAGTTTCATAATTTTTTGTGCATCCTAAAGTCTTCAAATATGCGTTCGTAAATTTAAAAAAAACGCAGGAAGTCCAACATGGCTGACTTCCTGTTGGCTGAAAAAATCTCAAAAATATTTAATCCAGGTATGAGGATGTGAGCAATGACATACTTGAATTTCGTGAAGATCGAAGAAACTTCTCTGAAAAACTGCCTACATTAGGGGGCGCTATCTCGCCCCCTGGAGACACCCGAGCCGGGTCACTACAGAACTTTGAATTTCGCGCCACTTCTGATGCATATTCCACTTATGGTGAGTTTTTGGGGATGGGAAAGGTCCCAAAAACGCAATCTCCCAGCGGAAAAATAATAATAATAATAATAATAATAATAATCTGTAGAAAAACAATAGGTTTCCTCGCACTTCGTGCCAGGACACCGTTGGGGTCCTGGCACTTTCGTGCTCGGGCCCTAATAATAATCTGTAGAAAAACAATAGGTTTCCTCGCACTTCGTGCCAGGACACCGTTGGGTCCTGGCACTTTCGTGCTCGGGCCCTAATAATCTGTAGAAAAACAATAGGTTTCCTCGCACTTCGTGCCAGGACACCGTTGGGGTCCTGGCACTTTCGTGCTCGGCCCCTAATAATAATAATAATAATAATCTGTAGAAAAACAATAGGTTTCCTCGCACTTCGTGCCAGGACACCGTTGGGGTCCTGGCACTTTTGTGCTCGGGCCCTAATAATCCTTAGAAAAACAATAGGTTTCCTTGCACTTCGTGCCAGGACACCGTTGGGTCCTGGCACTTTCGTGCTCGGGCCCTAATAATAATAATCTGTAGAAAAACAATAGGTTTCCTCGCACTTCGTGCCAGGACACCGTTGGGTCCTGGCACTTTCGTGCTCGGGCCCTAATAACAAAAATAACCATGGTGGGGGTACCAAAATAATGACACACAGGTAACAACTCAGTATTTCTGGGCACAATCCTTAACCCTAAAATGTCCAGGGTGCCACACATGCAGTATAAATGTGTTATTTTTGCCTATATTAAAATTATGTATTTGAATATTTCTGCATACTGGGGTCCCTAAACAGTCTTGAATTCCATAAATTGGGTATCGATGTAAAGCTGAGACTCTTGTGGATCCAATGAGCCAATGAGTGTATTCATGTGTGATGATGTTGGTCCCCATAAGAGACATTTCATTGACCTCCCTGTATAAAATGACCTGTTGTGACCTCTAGGATAATCACAGCCTCATGAAACTTTACAGCCACAAACTAGAGACCTAGAGCATTCAGAGGATGGATGGATCAAACTAGAGACCTAGAGCATTCAGAGGATGGATGGATCAAACTAGAGACCTAGAGCATTCAGAGGATGGATGGATCAAACTAGAGACCTGTAGCATTCAGAGGATGGATGGATTAAACTAGAGACCTAGAGCATTCAGAGGAACAGCTGATCAGAGAGGCCGCGGTGGAGACAGCTACAACTACTCGTTACTGTAAGTTCAATAAAACTTTGCAAGTGTAAAGCCAAGACACGTTATCATTACAACTGTTCAACAAGCATAAACATGATGAAATGGTTAAACATGGAGGAAAGCAACGTTCCAATCTGCTCTGCCTGCAGTCTGTCATCCTTCACCGCTTTAGACAGGCACAGCGCGTTAGCTCGGCGGCTAAGAGCTAACTGTAAACACCTGTAAGTTATTTAGTTGAGTTATGACTGACTTTAGTTCCCTAGTAAGCAGTGATCCAGTGTTTGTGTCCGGGGAGTTTATTGTGTTCATAAAGTATCGGAGCAGCGTCACCCTCGGCTACACAAGACTGAAACTAAAGCTGGCAGTAGGCTGTGTAGTCGGACTGTTTAGGTTAGTTTGTCACATATCTTACCTGTAAACTCATCAGCTGGCTGAAACCAAACAGCCCCTCTTCCCTCTATCAGCCCTAATGTTACTGTAGCAGAGGGAGGAGGACAGAGGACAGGAGGACAGGAGGACAGGAGGACAGAGGAAGGACTGATACTGTCTGATGTCTGTGTTCTTCAGTCTTTATAAACTCCACTTAGTATTTTCATGTCAGGAATATGATTTATTTTATTAACATTTTAGATGTGTTTCCAGTGAGATATCAAGGAGTTGATATGGTGACTTTAGTGTTGTAAACATTACTGTTGCTGCTCTAGAAACAACATTTAGCCTGGTTATATTTTAAATACAGTATATGTATATGTATAGCTAATATGCACACTTCAATATTTGTTTATTTATCGCAAGTCATATCGTCATCGCAATATTGAATAGTGTTATTGCACATGGCAGATGTTCCTCATATGGTGCAGGCCTAGTGTGAGAGGCTGCCCATGCGTAGTATGAGAGTTGTGTGGAAGAGTCATAGACCTACGGTCATAGACCTGCTCTATATATAAAGCGTCTTGAGATAACTTCTGTTGTGATTTGACGCTATATAAAAGTAATTGAATTGAATTGAATTGAATTGAATTTAATTTAATTAAATTGAAGAGTTTAAGTGTCAGTTCTAGTGCTCCCCCTTTGTACAGCGTGGCTGACAAAAGTCAACAATAAGTAATATTCTTATCAGGAATAAATTTGCCTCCTGTGTGAACTGTGCATTGCTGAATAGGGTAGGCCTATGCTACTCTATTTTAACATCGGTCATAATGGTGGTACTTGGAGAGCCAAATATTTTCTGAGGTGGTACTTGGTGAAAAAAGTTTGAGAACCACTGACCTAGAGCATTCAGAGGATGGATGGATCAGACTAGAGACCTAGAGCATTCAGAGGATGGATGGCTCAAACTAGAGACCTAGAGCATTCAGAGGATGGATGGCTCAAACTAGAGACCTAGAGCATTCAGAGGATGGATGGCTTTCTATATTGACAATAAGGGGGTTTCTGAGCAGTTTACACAACACAAGTGCTCACCATCCAATCACAGAAAAATTTAATTCTTGTAGAAATCTCAAAATATCAAAAGTTTTTGATCCCAAATCACAGCATGACTTTTTCTATGGTGTTCCTCAAGGTCTTGGTGTCTTAACCCCAAAATTGCTGCAGCAACTTTGGAGACATAATAGAGCAGGGGAATGGCCATCCTATACTTCTATCATAATGTTCTAAGCCCCTATAAATGTTCGCAATTTATTTTAATTAATTAATTAATTAATTAATTAATTAATTAATTAATTATTATTATTGTTATTATTTATTTCTGATTTATGACTAGAACAACTTGACCCTCAGTGCTGAGCAGCATCTCAAATTAATCTTCAGGTTCCAGCTTTCAGATGATGTACACCACTTCTATGTGACATCTACTGTTGACCTGCTATCATCCCCTAAAGACCCCCTTTACCACCCTAAAGACCCCTTGACTCCCGACCGGAGCTACGAGCCACTCGGAAGTAAGAAGTGAGAAGTGTAAGAATATTTTAGGTTCATTATGAAACTGTGGCGGGACAGAATAGTGGGATGAATGGTAATTATTTTCATTTGCAGTAGCTGTAGTACTGAGGCCTGTAAACTAGTGTCTCACACTCACTCCTCTTCATCCCCTATGGGACATAAGGCTTCAATGAGCTCTCTCCATTTCATTCGGTCCTTGGCAGCATGTTGGGCCTCTCCCCATGACAGGTTCATCTTGTCCAGCTCCTGTACCACAGTTCTGCGCCAGGTGAATTTGGGCCTCCCGGGTTTTTTTTTGCCTGGTAGTGTCCATCTTAAGGCAACTCTTGGAATCCGGTCCTGCTCCATTCTCAGCACATGGCCTAGCCATCTCAGACGTCTGTGTGTAATTTCCTTGATGATGCTCCGGCTACCGTTTTTTTTGTATAGTTGGTGGTTGGAGATTTTGTTTGGCCAAAAGATCTGGCATGTTCGTCTGAGGCATCCATTGTGAAAAACTTCCACTCTCCTCATATCGGTTTTGATCACTCGCCAACTCTCTGAGCTGTAAACTAGTGTAACGTGAGGAAAATGGGACTCACCCCCCCAAACACAGTTCATCCACCCAATTGAGCAGGGCTTAAGTATTGAAATGATTACTAAATCAACAAATATATAATCTCATAATCAATTAATTTTAACTTAAGTTATTTATTCAGCAAAAATATTCTGGTCCTTGATTTTCAATTGTGAGGATTTCCTACTTTTCTTTAGTTTTATATCACAGAATGGAATATCTTTTGGTTTCCAACTGACTGATAAAACAAGACATTTGAAGAATTCACCTTATTCTCAAGTAAAGTGTGAAGGGCATTTTTCACTTTTATATTACATTTTATAGAAGGGACATTTAATGGAAAAACAGCTGAATGTACCAATATATTTTTGCTTCTTAATAATACACCTAACTGTTAATTTTGACACACATGTCTTGGCTCTGATTTGTTTCTGATTCATCCTCATGTCAAGGTTTGCTTATGAAGTAATGATGGAATGAAACTCAACTACCTAAGAAACCGTGTAATAATAATATTAATATTACTGAGTAGCCAATTGTCAAGTTTCTTTCTGTTTTCTAAAAGTAGTACGGGCAATTTAGAGTCATCAGTAAACCTGACCTCTTTGGACATACAGGGTACTCTGGTACAGGGAGAACATGCAAACTCCCACCACAAACATGCTCTGTGTAAATTCACACTATTCTTCTACTTTTATTGCTAATATATGAAAAGAGTATATCACAGTATGTATGAGTCTACATTGCATTACTGAAGTTGTTTGTTGTATTACATTCGACAGATGCCTCTTCAAGATCAATCCAGACAAGGGATCGAAAGTGGAGAAGAATTGTTCCAGAAAGCGGTCAGTCCAAAGCTTCTTTTCCCTGATAACAAAAATAGTGGACTACTTGGAGGGAGTCAAAAGGAACATTTTTCAGAAGAGAAAACATTGGAACATCCTTTGGAACAAACAGGCAGCTTTATTTGTATAGCACATTTCAACAACAGGGCAATTCAAAGTGCTTTGCAAACATGTCCTTCTTTCATATCCACAGTAATTCATGTCAGTCTTACCCACTGTATTCTTGAGTCTGAGTGTGCGTTAAGCATCGTCAGATACGCAGCTGTCAATCACTGCTTGTGAAGCTTGTGAACTCCGAACACACTAGGCAGGACTGATCATGATTCTGACACTGTAATGCCTATTTCTCGCCTCAGATGTTTTCAGAAACATATGTTAGGGTACTGTTCAGCTGTAAAATGAAAAAGCTTGCTAAGGCCGGTGGGCGCTGCTTGGTTTTGGCTCAGGTCACAAACTTTACGTTTTACTTCGAGCATGGTAGAAACATGCGAATGCCATTAAGAACGCTAAGAGGCAGAATAACCTGTTTTTTTTTAGATTGTGTGTCTCATGTTCTACCATCAGGATGTAGTGACAGTTTGAGCAAATATATAATATAATAATATAATATTGAGACAAAAAGTTATTATTTATTAAAGTTACCAACTGAAGCTTTAAAGGTGCAATGTGTAAGATCTCTTTTGATAGCTAGTTTGTTTATTGGATTAAATCCAAAGTGGCAGAAGGACTCGCACCCTCGCCTCGTCCTCCCCACCATCAGGAGGCTGCTACGAAGGGAGTAGAGTGTGCGGCGGCTCCGGGAGAGGGACCCCCAGTTAGCAGTAAGCTCGAAGTCAGTGGGTCTCTCGGAGCCGCCGAGTGCCGCTCTCCTCCAGGCAGGGTGGTCTCCTGGGGGACGAGGCGAAGGTCAGGCTGGTCTCACGCAATGTTTGTAGCTATACCTATGAAAAGTAATGCACTGTAATTTCTGTATATCCCCCGAAATCAATGTGCATGTAATTAACTTAATCGTGAACCAGGAAATATAAAAACCGAGTGTACGGAGGAGGTTGGGGTGGATGGGTGTGTCAAAAAATAGCAGACGGTCCAGGAGACTGGCGTTTGTGTCCTGTGTGAAACCAGAAGTCAACGTTGATTTGTCACGCAAGTTTCGTACTTCAGTAATGCCACTTACGGAGTTATTTTAATCCAAACTGCAATCTTTTCCTAAGCCTAACTAAGTAGTTTTCTTGGCTAAACCTAAGGAAGTTGTTTACTGTGAAGACGGAAGTATATATTGAAAAGACTGTATGCATGTAACGAGCAAAATTGACATGTGTTGCTGGACATTCGTAGGAGAACAAACAAAAAGAGGAATAACTTTTTCGCAAGATATCATATAAACCGTTGTATGAGAGTGTTGCAAAGGTTTCAGGTCATTTTCTCGTTTCTGCCACATTTGATTTAATCCAATAAACACACTATGAAAATGTCCACAGACCGTAGAGCCCCGTTTAGTGTCACAGACGGCTAACGTAAACTAGAGGCCGACACCACACGGGATGATTATCAGATAGCAGCGTTATTTTGATCGGTTCTCAGAGTTTAACCAGTTTGATTGAATTTTGTGTATTCTTGCCCTGCTGTTAGTTAGTAGTTGGAGTTTTTTATATAACTGATGACTGCAAATTGCGATTGTATGGACCCAGCAGTAAAGGTGAAATGCTGCCCTTTATTTCTTTGGAGCATGTGGCCAGATCGTACCAAGTGCACCTCACTTGTTTCATTTCATTTGTATCAAATTTTTTAGAAATTGCACACAATTTCAAGTATTGTAAGCAAGAATGTTGCAAGAGGGGCAACTGTTTTTTTGTTGTTGTTTTTTTTCAGTAAATAAATGTTGAGAACATGAAGTAAGTGTGTTTTGATTGTTTAAAAGCTGCCTGTTTAATACCCATTTAAATACAAATGATACTTTACCATAACATTTTAATTTTACAATTTATACTTGAATGAGTCTTACATTAACAATAGATGTTATTATTAGTATTAGTATTATTATTATTACTACTATAAACCTAATTATCTGTGTTACTAACATGTTTGAAGGTAATTCATTTCAATTTGTGATCAATAAAGTACATTGTATACAGTCTTGTGATTTTTTTAAGTATAGCTAATAAAAACAAGTTTTTACATAAAATCAAAAAAAAACATTTTAAGTCTGATTATTTAGCTCTTTTAGACAATATTTATATATAATAGAATTGTTTCTATCCATGTAAATATCCTTTATTAAACATTAAAAAACCCCAAATAAAACCTCACAAGATATCATGTGAAGTCAAAGCTGCAAACTGTATTTTAATAATGGAAAATTATTGTATTTTTATGGGTTCGTTTTTTCCGTTATTTTACTGTAATTTTTTGGCGCCACGCTTGCTGAAAAACATTTTTTACAGTTTATTGTTTTACAGCTCCTGTTGTATTTGGGCCATATTTGATTTAGAATTGTCTCCCTGAAAACTGTAGTAAATTTAAGATAAGATAAGATAATGTATTCCTTTATTAGTCCCAAAGAGGGGAAAGTTGCAGTGAACAGCAGAGGGTATAGTGCAAAAAACAAGAAGCATACTGTAACTTATCAGTTAACACACTAAAAAAAACAAAGAGAAACAAAATATGAACAATTTTAATATAAGGAAATATAAAAATAGGAGCAGTATATACAGTATTGAATCTGATTGTCATAAAGTTCCATGACTTTGTCAACAGAGGGTATCTGAACACACAACATACATTTTGATAATTTTCATAAAATTTGGGGTGTTTTATTTAAAGGTGCTAAATGCGAGATTATGAGCATTTCTATTGTCTCCGCAAGGCTCTCAACATGGTGACGGCTGAGTCTGCAGGTGTCAGCTAACAGTGATAACAGCATTAGCAGTGCTGACAGAGCTAACATTGTTACCCTTGGGGGGGACCGGAGGGTGGGTGCTACGCTTCCGCGATGGCACCATCGGCTGGAATGGCTTTATCAGCTGTAACCGCCGTGTGAGAGCAATGCAGAGCGGCGGCCGTGAGCTAGCCAGTGGGACACGCTCACATGCACTAAACAGCCAGACTTTGCTTTGTTGACATAGCCGGCCGGCTATGCAAAGCACAGAAGCTCAGATTACGACACACAGAGGGAGAGAGACTTCATTCTCTGCTCAGGTTGACATTACTCCTCTATATCTTTACATAGAAAATAGTTGATGATGATATATTAATGCTCTCGGTATCGTATTGAGCACCTTTAACCTTTGTACACCTGTGGTGCTTCCTGTCAAAAATGACCTTCTTGTCATTAGAAATTAATGGGTGAAACTACAATTAGTGTCAAATTGAGTTCAGGCACATGCCTGTTCATCAGATGGACACCCTTCCTCTTTGATAGCATTGTATCTGTGGTAACTTTGTGTGTTCTGTCATACATTTTATAACACTACCCTAAAATAAACATTTCTGAAAAATGGCCAAAATAAAGTACAACATATACAGTATATTCAACCTATTGGTATTTTGTCATCAGTGATCCCTCAGCATTGAAATTTGTCATAATGACAGACAGAGTTCAAGCAATTTTCATCAAATGTTGTTATACAATTCTACATTGAAAACTCGGTCATTGGTGGCACACACTGTACAGTGCCAAATTCAGTAGAGTGAATCATTGCATTTTTAGAAAAAAAAAAAAAGTCAATAAAAAACCTACAGGACATATATAATCACGTTGATTTGTAGAGAATTTATTCAGGAATTCAAAAAACAAATTACTTTTTGTATAGATTCCATAGAACCACAGGGTCATATATCATATCGTGCATCGTATGAAACTAGGAAACCTAAAGAATCCATTAGTACGAACTATGTCATGCTAGCTTGTCGGGAATGAGGCTAAATAACACAAATTTTAATTTAGGCTGCATTCGGAAAATTGGCATAGCCATTTTCAAAGGGGTCCCTTGACCTCTGACCTCAAGATACGTGAATAAAAATGGGTTCTATAGGTACCCACAAGTCTCCCCTTTACAGACATGCCCACTTTATGATAATGTATCAACCCCACAATTGCTTATTGCAACTTATGAGACATAATAAAACATGGGAATGGCCATCATATACTCCCATTATGATTTTCTAAACCCTTACGCTTCGTCCACACTGGGAACGTCAGGAGGGAGGGCAGCTGTTCACACCAGCTGCATTTAAGCTGTGTTTCTGTTGCTGCTGCTGCTGCTGTCAGCTCTTTCTTTCTACATAGAGTGTGCCTTTCATAATGGCCATTTAATTTCATTATAAATGTAATTTAGACAAAGAAAGGTTAAGAAATGTGTGGTTATTTGTAAATAATAGTAATAATCCACCATTAAAACTCTGTACTATATTCATTCATGGAGCTCTCCAAGTCACTGCATGTTCTACAACACTGTCCCACAAATATTTCAGAATAAAAGCCTTGTGTTAACAAATGAAGGAAATCTATCCACAGAAGAAATGCTTGTTTTTTTTAATTTTTAAATAAAAGCAGGAAGTGTTGATTCAAACCCCGTACTTTATTAATTTATGGAGCTCTCCAAGTCACTGCATGTTCCACAGCACTGTCCTGCTCATATTTCACAATAAAAGCCTTGTGTTAACAGAAAAAACGCTTGAGCTTTTATTTTGAAATGAAAGCAGAAAGTGTTGATTTAAAAATAAATCTTTATTTTTTTCATCTCCGTAACATTTTTTTTACAGATGGAGACATTGAAACTGTAGTAATGTAGCTGGTATGATGTCAATATAGAGTCAATAGATCACTTCACTGTCTGTTGTTGCTTTGAACTGCGCAGTTCGCGTCAAAAATAGGCAAAAACATCTATTCTCTAGAAGAGGCAGCTGAGACGCAGCCGAGCTCACCCACGTCTCAAGTGGGCAATGTGGCTGCTCTAACCTGTTAACACGGATGCCGAAATAAAAAAACAACAAACTGTTCCCAGTGTGGCTGAGGCCTTAAAAAAAACTTTAACAATTTATTTAAATTATTTTCTCAAATCTCAAATTAATCTTCAGGTTTCCAGCTTTCAGATGAAGTACTTCTATGTGGTATTTTGTACTGACCTGCAATCTAAAGACCCTCCAGCAACAATTACTTTGATGAAGACTGTAAGGTCGGCCGAGTGGCTAAGGCATGAAAACTGAGAAAAATTCCAGTTAAGCAGTCCAGGTGTATTTATTTACAATAGTGGAAACCAACAATCCAGTGCAAAAATATGTATAGTGCAGGCCTGGCATCGAAGAAACAGTTTTTTTTCCAAAAATAATAAAAAATAATTTGCAAAATTACAAAAATCTATAAAGATGGAGCTTAGGCTATGCCCCTTTAATTTCTGGGCCCTTGCAGCTCTCCAATCTGGCTTGTCTCTCATTGAGGTCCGATCTCCACTGAACCACCTCCAGGTATTCCAGCCTCCTCTTTTATGAAACTGGATCCTACTAAGTCATATTGATAATAATTAATAATCAGTCAATCAACAGGAGAATAATATCTGGTCCAAAAAATAGGACAACATTTATAGTTAAATTATAAAACATTCAATATAACATTTTGAGGCAAGTTATTATTCAAACTAATTAAAATGACATTGCCTATGTCACCCCCCCAAAACACCCCTCCAACTCTACCGTACTTGGTACCTTCCCCGCGAAACCCCCCTTACATAAGCTATTGGTACGCTCCTTTGCGGTACATGGTTGAAAAACAAGGAATGAAACGACTAAACCAGCCAACCAGGCCCATGAAGGACTTCACCTGAGACTTGGTAGTGGGCCTCTCAGTCAATTTGACGGCTTCCACCTTCCCCACTTGTGGTCGGATCACCCCCTTTCCCAGCACAAAACCTAAGTATTGCGTCTCTCGCTTGGCCAGAGAGCACTTGTCATTACGAATGGCCTGCCTCTTTGATTTTGAGCAATACTGTCTGCAGCTGACTCAGATGTTCTTCCCAGGAATTGCTGAACACCACAATGTCATCAAGGTAGGCTGCCGCAAACAACTCTGTGCCTGCCAGGACCTTGTCCATCAACCGCTGGAAAGTAGCAGGGGCACCATGAAGACCAAAGGGAAGGACAGTGAATTGAAAATGTCCAAAAGGGGTTGAGGGGGACCTGCCAGTAGCCCTTACACAGGTTGAGAGTGCTGATGTAGCTTGAACCCCCAATCCTCTCCACCAGATCATCAATCCTTGGCATGGGATACAAGTCAAATTTACTGATACCATTCACCTTCCTGAAATTCAAACAGAACCTCAGGGTGCCATCCTTCTTGGGAATCAAGATGATTGGGCTGCTCCACTCACTGGAGGACGGCTCAATAACCCCCAGTTCCCTCATCACCTCTAACTCCCTCTTCAACACTGGAAGCAGGCATTCTGGGACCCTGTAGACAGGCTGGCGAAGGGGGTTTGGATCCTTTAAGATGATGTGGTGGTGGGTGGGTGAGTTCTGTGCGGCCAGGAGTTTCCCGGAACAGGTGCAAGGGCAAGATTTGGAGGAGCTCCTTCCTCTTCTCCTCTTCCAGGTGGCTCAGATCCAGCTGTGGCTCCCCCCTTGGTCCTGGTAGGTACTGCTCCACTGGTTCCTCTTCCTCCCTCACAGCCTTGATGAATAGAGAGTGGATAGCTGGTGGCGGAGGAATAGGACGAGGATTCCATTTCTTGAGCATGTTAATGTGGAAAGTCTGCAGAGGCTATTTCCGATCTGGCATGTGGATCTGGTATGTCACAGGACCCATCTTCTGTTTGACCTGGTAGGGCCCCTTCCACTTTGCCAACAGTTTGTGCTCTGATGTAGGCAACAGTAACAGGACTTCCTCACCGGGTTCAAAACTTTGTTTTCTGGCTGATCGGTCGTACCATTCCTTCTGTTTCACCTGTGCATGGAGAAGGTTCTCTCTGGCGATTGCTGTGGACTTCATGAGCTGCTCCCTCATCTCCAGGACATAAGAGACTATGTTCATGTCCTTTGGTTTCCCAGGCCCCTCCCAGACTTCACGGAGCACATCCAAGGGACCTCTGACCTGGTAGGCATAAAGCAGCTCAAAAGGTGAAAAGCCCGTTGAGGCCTGGGAGACCTCACGGTATGCAAATAAAAGAAATGGCAGCCATTTGTCCCAGTCCTTTCCAGTCTCTGACACAAACTTCATGAGCATTCCTTTGAGCGTCTGGTTGAAACGCTCCACCAAGCCATCTGTCTGAGGTTGGTAGGGGGTAGTCCTCACTCTCTTAATCCCTAAAATCTGATAAACCTGCGAGAGTGTGCGACTCATAAAGTTGGGACCCTGATCTGTCAAGACCTCCTTGGGAATCCCTACTTGAGAAAAGAATTTCAGCATGGCTGAGGCTACCTGCTTAGCTGTCACTTCTCTCAAAGGGAATGCCTCAGGGTATCTGGTGGCATAGTCACTAATGACCAGAATAAACTTGTTCCCTGCTTGGCTCCTCTCTAAGGGGCCCACTACATCTACTCCTATGCGCTCAAATGGAGTACTAATGACAGGAAGTGGACAAGAGGTACAGGGGCAGTAGCTTTCCCTGCCATCAACTGACATACTGGACAGGTTTTACAGTATTCCTTGACCTGGCTGTACATCCCCGGCCAGTAAAACCTTTTGGAGATCCTCATAAAGGTTTTCATAAAGCCTAAGTGACCTGCCCAAGGGACTGTGTGACCTAACCTTAAAACTTCCTCTCTACAGGACTTGGGAAGGACTAGCTGTCTGCCAACATCACTTTGTCTGTAAAGAAGGTCATTCTCAATTAGAAACTGCTCACTGAGGGAAGAGATTGAGGGGTCCTTCTCTGCCTCCTTAAAACAGTGTACAAGAGTGGAGTCTTCACGCTGCTGATTAGCAAGGTCAAAGGGCAACGACTCTACCTGTAGCTCTGGGCCTGACAGTTCTTGCCCTGTCTGCTCTGTTAGCTGCGGCATAAGTTCCCGCACTTGCTGTCTGCGCCTCTCCAATCTGTCCTCCTGTGTGACTGTGGGCCCAACTATAACCTCTTCCCCATGAAATGGCATTAACTGCAGTGTGTCCATTTCAGTTTCTAGTATGCTGGGAAGGGGTGCTGTTACTGGCCCTGCCTCAGGTGCAATGCATGGCTCTGCCTGCTGTGTCACTAACCCCACTGGTGGCGGTGATTCAGGGGCTTGATCAACTGCAACCTGCTTTGTTTTAAAACATGTAACTGCACCACAAAACCTTCCCTTGCTCTCATGGATGAGGTCATACAGGACTGGTAGATCTGTCACTAGCAGGATGGGATAGGGCAATTCTGGGGAAATACCAACGTTCATGGTGGAGGAGAGGAACTCATCCTTCTTGGATGAATGATATATGAATTCTCATCATTTGTCACTGTAAAGTTTTGAGTGTGGTAAGTCCTTACAACCAGGATGAAAAAGCAGGCGGGATGGAGGTGTATGACATGGTTGAGAGATGATTCAATGAGTCAAAAAGTTTTCCACAGAGCTTGGCTCTTTTTACTAGTGATATTCAGGAAGTGACAAAAATAAAAAATAATTTCTCCATCTCACCCATGGCAAACAGGCAAATGGACAATCAGACAGGTTTCCTATAGCTAACACAGACTTCAGTGTCTGGAAAGATATCCAACATGCCTGCTCTCACAAATTAGCTCTGACACACAGGCTCCTTTTCCAGCTGGCCTTATAACCAAATGGACCCTCCCAACAATAAAGTGCAGCTGAACACACCAAATAAATTAATTAACTGTATTTGCAAATGCACCATTACCATACTAATATATACAAAACACATGACTATACAGTCTAACACAAATTACTAGGAAGCATTATAAACTTAAGAAACATCAAACAATTCTAACTTAAAGAAACCCCACTACCCACACCCCTCTCTCTTCCTGCCACTTGGTTTGGTCTAACGATGTGATTGATAGCAGCTGGAGACCTGTGGCTGCATTCCCACACATGCACTTTGTGAAAACACGCCTCCAGGAAGTGGACCTCAGAGAGAGAGTGATTAGTACGGTTTAACAAAATAAAAGCACAACATGAGCATAATCACTTCCTGTATTGGATTGTGTTGTTAAACTTTACACTGTCACTTTGCATGTGTGTGTTCTTTTCACCTTAAGTGAGGGAGATGCTGTCCAGCTCTGTCACAGTCACCTCTTCCTCTCTGTTACATCCACTAGGTAGACCAATAACTGAACAAACAACCAATGATTAGAGAAAGTCAAAGTGATGTGCAAATGTAAAGGTTTTTATTAAAGATCACTAAAGGTTGACAGGAAAAATGTGGTGGAGGTAGGGACAAAATGGTTGTGCCAAATAAACAAAAATCAATAAATCAAAAACAGTCCTAACTAAGTGTCTGCCTTCTCTGGAAACAACACAAACAAAAGGCTGACTCAATTATCTAAAAACCAGCGGTGTACAGAACATACAAGGGGTGGCACCAACCACGAAACCTAGTGTTTATAGACATGAACAAAACTGTGAAAAGGTGTATAGGGTACCCACAACTTACCTACGCCCTCTACCTCCTCACCACAATCCTTATCTTTTAATCTCACAACTAAATCAGAACACCACACAGGTCCAAATGCTTCAGTAGAATGAGTCAGAGAGAGAGGGACAGCCCAGAGTGGGATTCTTTTGAAGGCAGTCCACGACAGCGACTGGCTAGTGTGAGAGGACCAAACTTAGTACAGATAACAAAACCTAATGACAAGATAAATAGAACCCCCTTTACAATGTTACTCCATCCTACAATGACTCTATAATAAATACACTTGAAGGTAGGGTTGGTAGTGCAGTTCAAATATACTGGGAAAAAAAAGTTCGGAAACTTGTGTTCGGTCGATTATTTCTCTGTTGTTACAATGCTAATAGTCATTGTATTTTACATTGTTGGAAAGCCTGTTTATTTACCTTCACAATGATGTCCAACTTGTAAGGATCATGCATTTGTGGGATGAGCAGCACAGCTGATTATGTGGGGAGCGCCCAAGAAAAATTTGCCAAAATGCTCTGCCAATGGTAAACAGTGTATTCTTCTGTTGGAATTGACTCTTGTTTTGAGTTGTTTGGCAGATTGGATGATTGAATTCTCTATCAGTAATAAGGAACAAACAAGACGTATTGGCTATATTACACTTTATTCATTTCATACACCGTCAGGAGCCTCAGTAGCGGGTGGAAGATTCATACGCAGCCACAACAGCCTGGCACCTCCTCCTCATGCTGGTCACCAACCTGGCCACACGTTGCTGTGGGATGGCGTTCCATTCCTCAACCAGGATTCGTTGCAGGTCAGCCAGCGTGGTTGTGTTGGTCACTCTTAGACGTACAGCACGCCCAAGCTGATACCACAAGTGTCGAATTGGGTTGAGGTCTGGACTCTTGGCAGGCCGTTCCATTCTCTTTACTCCCACATTGTGGAGGTAGTCTGTGATAACCCTGGCTCTGTGGGGGCGAGCGTTGTCATCTCGGAGGATGAAGTTAGGTCCCAGATTGTGGGGATATGGGATATGGGCGCTACCCACATAATCAGCTGTGCTGCTCATCCCACAAATGTATAATCCTTACAAGTTGGACATCATTGTGAAGGTAAATAAACAGGCTTTCCAACGATGTAAAATACAATGACCATTAGCATTGTAACAACAGAGAAATAATCCACCAAACACAAGTTTTCAAACCGTGCACACTTCATACACAGTTTATAACAGTGTATGAAGTGTGCACGGTTTGAGTGGAAGGAGCGCACTGGCATATTTCCATTCCAATAATATAAATCAGAGATAAATAGTTTAAGTGGTTAATAAAATTGTTGTTTATTATTTTCTGTTGGTTAACTTAATTAACTGCCTAATCAACTAATAGTTCCAATTTTTCATTGAACGAGTCAATCGGAGGAGTTTTGTACAAATTCTTCATAACAGCAGATGTGAACGTGTTGGCGGCCTGGCCAGAGGAATACTGACTGACTGCAGCCACTGAGAGAGAGCGACAAAAGGAACATTCATTTAAATGAAAATGTCATTATTTGAGGAGGTGAATGGAGTGATGAGATCCAAGTGTGTAGGAACTGACTGAGCAGATCAGAGGCACAAGTGTGTGTGTGTGTGTGTGTGTGTGTGTGCGTGCGTGTGTTGACCATGTAAAGTCTTTCTATCTTGCTTCTGCCTCTGTGTGTGTGCAGAAACATACTGTGTGTTTGGTGTTTTGTTTTTTTCTCATATAGAGCATTGTGGGACAGCTGATTAAGGAGTACTCACGCGGTGCCGGATTGTGTGTGTGTGTGTGTGTGTATATGTGTGAGAAAAACAGTGTGATGATGTGTGCAAGGTTGTGTACAGTATGTATTAACACAGATGTGCAAGTCTCTTGTGTATGTGTGTATTTTCATTTCATGGGTGTCGGTACTGTGTTTGTGTGAGTGTGTGTGTGTTCTGCCCGACTGCATGTGCCGTGTGTGTATTCTCCGGCCCTGACAATAAATTAAATAATCAAAAGTTTATGATGCGTAAAATGGCAGTTGGCAGCAGTGATGACCCTGTGGTGTGTGTGTGTATGTGTGTGTGTGTGAATGTGCTGCGTGTGCCTGTGAGTGTTGGTGTGAGTGTGTATGAATGCCACACTGTCAGATGCAAGGTTGTTATTAACAGGGTCTGTCAGCCAGCAGAAAGAGGGCGCGAGAAAACACAGTAAAAGTGAGACATATGCATATGATTTTTTTCTTCTTGTACTTCACACACACTTGTGTAAACATGCAACAAAAGTACAAGATTATTTAAGTTTTTAATTTAGGTTAGGGTGAAGGTCAGGAGCACTGCGTGGCAGGTTGCTTAGCTATGCCTGAAATGAAAAAGGTTAAAATTAGACAGATCATGCTCTGACTTCCACCAGAAACGTCGAACCCTTTCCAAAGACTATTTATTACATTTAATCATTTATCGTTCATGCAGTGGAGAAGGCATGAATGACTCACAGAACCACATAAGCTTTGACAGGTATTTGAGTAAACAGAGAACACACTAAAACAGCTTCACAGTAAACGTTCCAGTTCAATCAAATAAGTGACATCTAAATGACCCACTCTGTGCAGCTCCACCTTCTACTGGCTTCTCCTTTATCAATCAAAGTGTTTATAGGCAGTTTTTGATAGAAGTGTGAAAGAGTGGCGTGCCGTGGTACCTCTCCTGGTAGAGCAGGCATCCCATGTACCAAGAGTCCTTACCACAGTGGCTCAAGGTTTGAATCCAACCCTGTCATCCCCGGGACTTCCGGTTATGGCGTGCCGCTGACAAGTCGTAGTGACTTTGCTCGTCACTAACTTTCGGAAAAAAAAACTGGAAAACGATTGACGGCTCGAATACATTTATTTTAAAGTTTTGGAAAAGCTCTTTCAGAAGCTATGCCATCAAAAACCTCTAAAACGGGACAACAATCATCAAAGACGCCTGGGCAAATCGACGCGGATAGCATTCATGCTAGCACCGCCAACATCGACGAGGATGGCGCAGGAGCTAGCGTGCCAACAAACAGCGACATACTGGGTGCAATTCGTTCACTGAAGCAGGATTTCAACAAACAATCTGCCGATATGATGGAAGCAGTTAACGGATTTAGAGGGGATTTATTGTCACACTCGAGGATACTCGGGGAAGTGGAGGAGAGAATCTTGCAGACGGAGGAAGATGTAACTGTCCTCCGATAAAAAGTTGAGCGACTGGAGGGAACGATGGAGATACTAAGCAATAAAATCCAAAACCAAGAAGACCGAGGAAGACGTCGGTCTCCCTGAGAAAACCGAGGGTCCAGACATGTGCAATTTCTTGGAAAACTGGCTCCCTAAAGTATTGGGTGACACTCTCACCCCCACCCCAGTCATCGAAAGAGCACATCGGATAGGCCAAGTTAGCCCTGACCGGTCCTCAGCGCCCAGACCGATTGTCATGAGATTTCTGAACTATAAAGACCGGGAGAAGACGCTGGGAGCAGCCAGAAGACAGAGAGAAGTGCGATATGAAAATAAACGAGTCAGCTTCTTCCCAGATTTATCAGCTGAAACCCGCCAGCGGCAGCGTCAGTTTGATGGAGTTAAGGCCCAATTTCGGGCTTTGGATATCTGCTACGGGCTGCTCTACCCAGCTCACCTGGTGATCAAATCGGTCCCAGAGGCAGAAGACTATCTCCGAAGGATACAATCTACTTCACGAAAATCCCCACGGTTTGAGAGCTGAAAAGTATAACGATATCTACGGTGGACTTTTTTTTTCTTTCCCCACTCCATCTCAAGTATAAGGTATGTCTGAAAGATTACATGGTGATGGACCGAGGACCTTAGTTTGAGATAATCTGCAAGTATTGTCCTATCTTTATTTCTTTATTCTGTTTTTCTGTTTTAAACACCGAAGCCGGAAAAAATCGGACATAAGAGACATTTTACTTTGACATTTTTTGTGTATGATTACTGTAACAGGGACTTAATATGATGTACGGTAATATAAGTGGCAAAGGTGAACCCTTTTTTTTTAATTTATTTTTAATTCACTGTAAATCAAGCTTACGGTCCATTTTTCTTTAATTTGTTAGTGAGCTTGTAAAACAATGTGTCAGTATTCAAGTCATGTTGCTCCTCACAGTGTGGATCAAACGTTCTGCATAACCAAAGTTAACTACTCTGGGTGTTTTTTCACATGCGCTTCGTTTTGGGAAGTGCATGAGGGTTTCTTGGGAGGAGTTACGATCTCGGTGCTTTGCTTTTACTTTGATTTTTTCTGTTATCTCTTAGGCCATGCTATCCTAATGTACAACCAAGAGAACACTAGCACTACTATGTTACGACCGTCCTGTTCCCATAATCTAAATTGTAAAGCCTCATGCCTAGCAGATCAGAATTAAAAATCTGAACAAGAGGTCTGAACAAATTGGTAAAACTTAAACAAGTATTGAGTAGGATTAAGCAAATGAAATCCAATATAATTTTTCTACAGGAAACACATTTGGTGAAAGATGACGTTGATAAGGTTAATAAAAGGTGGCCAGGACAAGTTTACTCTGCTTGCTTTACCTCTCATGCCTCTCAAATCTGGGGCGTTATGATATTAATTCATAAATCAATCCCCTTTCAGTTGAAAAACAAATACATAGATCCATCAGGGAGGTACATTATACTTAATGGTACTATAGTATCTACTCAGGTCAACTTAATAAGTATATACAGTATGCTTCTAATGGTGATGATCCCTCCTTCTATCAAAATCTTCGTCAGAAAGAGCGTTGTATCGTCCTATATCCCTAATATCATGTGACACCAAAATACTGTGTAAGGCCTTGGCAAGGCGGATAGAAACAATCATTCCTCATCTGATCGCTAACGATCAAAATGGATTTGTGCAGGGCAGACAAGCATTTCATAACACACGTAGGTTGTTGAATGTATTATATGCTAAACAAAATGTCAGACCATGCAATCCTGTCATTAGACGCCGAAAAGGCGTATTAAATAGAGAGGAGCGAGAAAGTCCTCCAATTCATACACAGTTTACTAATACCCCAGAAGGATTCACTTATTTGGGAATTAAAATAACCCCTGACATTGAAAACATAATATCAGCTAATTATGACCCACTGGTGGAGGAGGTGAAAGAATCTTTAGAGAGATGGAGCTCAATGCCCATTTCTATGATAGAACGCATCAATATTATCAAAATGTCGATTCTACCAACATTTTTATATCTTTTTCAATCGATTCCACTCCCCCTACCCGCCTCCTTTTTCTCCACACTTAAGAAAAACTTTACCTGCTTTATATGGAACAATAATCGTCCCAGACTGCGTCTCGCTCTCCTCTACCTACCGTACGATCGTGGAGGACTTAGAGTGCCTAACATGAAACTTTATTACTGGGCAGCTAAACTTCGTGCTGCCATGTTCTATTTTCTCACTACAGAGGTCCCAGCTTGGATAGAGATAGGGAATAATACGTTGGAACTTCCATTGTACCTATACCTCTACTCATCACAAACCAAAATGCTTACAAAACGTACACATAATCCATTCCTCAAAAACACTATATTAATCTGGCATGTGGCCCACACCTTTTTGAATGAAAATACTAAGTTTTCATGTTTAACGCCTATTTGGGGAAATGATAACTTTAAACCAGAGAGGCATGATATGGGATTCAAACATTGGAAGGACTAAGTAAAATAAAAGACTTGTATAATGAAGGCGCTCTAATGTCGTTCCAGCAATTAGCAGATAAATATGACCTTCCAAGGAAACACTTTTTTAAGTATTTACAACTTAGAAGCTTCATACATTCCCAAATGAAAACTACTACGGAGCTCTTACTGTCTACCATAGAACAACTCACGGTAAAACATTTACAGTGCAGGGGACAGTTGTCCAGGTTTTATGATATACTATTATTAGGTTCTAAAGAAAACTCCCTTTCCTATATCTATCTGCATGGAAAAATGATCTTCAGGTAGACATCTCTATAGAAGACTGGGAGGAGATATGCCTTCTGGCCCAAACCCAAACTATAAATACCAGGAGCAAACTGTTACAGTATAAATGGCTGCTCAGGACTTATATTACACCTGTTAAATTACACCATTTTAATCCCAGTATTCCTGACAGGTGCGTTAAATGTAATGAAGAAATTGGTACCTTGTTTCATTGTATGTGGGAGTGTAGGGAGCTCCAGATGTTCTGGAAAGAAGTTCTTAAGCTGATTTCTGAATTGACAGAAAGTGTTGTTCCCGCTGAAGCTAAAATATGTTTGTTACATATATACCCTGAAGACTTTACAGTAAATACAAGGAAACGTAAACTGATTAATTTCTGTTTGCTACAAGCCAAACGTGTCATAGCTTTGAAATGGAATGATATTCTGAGACCTAACTCTAGTCAATGGATTAAAGAGATGTCTTCTAGTCTGGCATTAGAAAAACTGACTTTCATAGTAAGAGGTAAAGTTGAGGATTTTAATTAATTTTAAACCTTTTATACATTTTATGAACTGCCTGACAAGGTAGCTTGTAATTTGTATCATTGCTGGAGCAGGATGATTGTGAATAGGATGATAGAATAGGATGATGACTGAACTGTAAACTGATTTTTTTTTTTTTTTAATTGATTATATATATATGTGTTTTTGTATGTGTATATACTGCTTGCGCGTATATGTGTATGTATGTATACAGTATATATATATATGTAAATATAAATAGATTTTATTTTATTGTTTTAAATTGTATTTATTGTACTTGTGTATATTCTTTTTACTTATATATCTATTTTTTGTATATAATATGTTTTTCCTGTATCTATACTGGCTCATTTTATATTAATATTAGGTTTATTAAGTTTCTTTGTACTGAGAATGTTATTATTGGGGACGTTTGTGAATGTTTGTTCTGTTGTTTTAAAATGAACAAAAAAACAATGAATATAATATTGAAAAAAAAAACGTCATCCCCTCTCTCTCTCTCACCCATTCAGAACTGTCACTATCACTATCTAATAAAGGTAAAAGACAAAAATATATCAAAATATCTTAAAAAAGAAGAAGCGTGAAAGACACTCAATAGGTCTATATGTAGGTTTTAATATTTTTTGAGTGTGATATACCCCTGGCTCTCTTGTTGTTCTTATAGTCTTAGAGGCGGCTGTGGCTCAGAGGGTAGAGCAGGTTGTCCACCAATCGGAAGGTCGGTGGTTCGATCCCCGGCTGCTCCAGGTCACATGTCGATGTGTCCTTGAGCAAGACACTTAACCCCAAATTGCTCCCGGAGGCATAGCCATAGGTGTGTGAATGAGTATTTAGATTAAATCCTGATGGGCAAAGTTGGCACCTTAGTAGCCTCTGCCATCAGTGTATGAATGTGTCTGTGAATGGGTGAATACTGACATGTAGTGTAAAGCGCTTTGAGTGGACGGAAGACTAGAAAAGCGCTATATAAGTCCAAGTCCATTTACCAATTATTTTCTTATGTTTAATAAAGACAGAAACTAGAGATACAATATATGATATTAAGTATCCAACTAGTGGAAAAGTGGAAAAATGACTGTGGGGTGACTTTCTGGTTTGTTGAGTGTCTCGATGGCATCAGCTTGAGGGAAAACTTGACTGCAGCACACAACTAATGATCTTGCTTGACATTATAATGTATGAAACTGCCTATCCGATTTATTGACTTAATAATCAAAGGATGGTTCCGCCCACTTTTAGCCCCTGATCATAACTAGGTTGTTAATAAAGAGAGGGAGAGTCTGTTCATCTCCCATCTTTGTCCCTCAGCATCGACCTCCACATGGTGATGGCTGGATTGGCACTATGGTTTGGCTGACTATCAAACCTTACCTCAATATGTTAAGTTGGGATACTCCAGAATTAATTTTGGGTTATGATGCATAAAATGTATAAGAACTTATTCAATCAAAGGAATTTTATGATATTATTTTCAATGATATGCTGTTATCATCCAGTCCAGTTAGTGATATAAATAAAGGATTGATATGGTATCAGACGTAATCAGTGACTTTAAGATGAACAATTACCCCAGATTTAATTTCTACTATAGTTTCTGCTTGATCATGATATTTTAATCAAGATTCAGTTAGTCTCACAGGGCCGGTTCTTCACGTCAAATGATAAGAAATTTGTTTCCCTCTGTGGTTTCACATCTGCTGAAACTAAGATGTTCTCAGTAGATCCACAAGGATCAATTTTTGGGCCTTTATAATGTTGCCAAGTGGGAGCATGTACACATTAAAAAGCATAGTATATCCTGCCATTCATATGCAGACGACACACAGCTGTCCTCTGATGATCTTAGACCATTTCATATTCCAAACGTGTCCCAGTTTATTTCCTGTTGCAGTATATGTGAATGACATCAGCTGACAGGAAGTAAACATGAACCCAAGCTGTTACCTCACAATGCAATCCTGTTGAGACGGTCTATAAGCAAGTTGCCAAACTGCATTGATGATATTTACCACTGAATGGCAATAATCTCTTTACAGGTGAATGAAGACAAGACTGGACTACTGAACGTCAGGAAGTTATTCTAAACTCTGATCTTGACTCTGAGAGTCGAGTCGGTAACTTAACCAGGACAGCTTCTTATCACATGAAAAACATATCAGAGCAGAGCTGACTGGGAGAGGCTGGCTCATGCATTCATCTTTACCACGTTAAGTACTGTAATGTTCTACCCAAACAAACGATAAGGCTCCAGCTCATTCAGAACCGCAGCCTCACACCAGAACACATTACTCCTGTCATTAAATCCATGTCTCCCAGTGACATACAGAATCCACTTTAAAATTATATTTGTAGTCTTGTGTGTGTGCATGGGTACGTCTGTGTTTTTTTTGTCTGCAGGATGGATTAGTTTGTGAATTCAGGATTTCTAAATCACATGAGGTCCCCTGGTGATACAGTCCCATGCGAATAGGGCTTTATTCAACAAATGATTTACTGTGATTCAGCAATGTTCCTAAATATTATATATATAATATATATAAGACCAAAGTTGTAATTATCTGTATTATCTTAACTATAGAGGTAGGGTTGGTAACCGTTGCTATACTGGCATATCTCCTGATACTGCTGACTATGCACATTTGTGGCAAATATGTGTTTTGTGTCTTTCAGCGTATATTTGTTTGTGAAACTTTGTGTTTGTGCATTTACATGACAACATTCCTGAAAATCTTGAAAACATATATGCTGAATGAGATATGGATGGGTGAATACTATCAAAACGTTATTCTGTTATCCAACAAATATGCATGAAATATGCAGTAGTATGCACAACGCAGAAGTGCTCATGTGGGAGCCCTTGACCTTCACTCGCTCACCTGGCTCTCCTCCATTCTTCCCTTGGATGGCTCTCTGACCTCAGCTCCGACAGCAGCCCTCCCCTCCTGCCTCACCCCCTCTGCACCCAACACTGGCCCTCCCTCACTCACCGACCCAACCTCACCCCCCCCACCCATCCCAGGCCGGCCTGCAGTCTCGGCAGCACTGCTGCTTCTTAATTGGTTGCTAGAAAGTAGCAGATTACCAACATGTTCATTCCCACACACACACACACACACACACACATATACACACACACGCACACGCACACGCACACGCACACGCACACGCACACACTGGCTGGTTTTAATGAGGGTGGGGTCCCTAATTCAGTCACCACAGCTGTGTGTGTTAGTGTGCTCTCCTTTTTCTCCATTTTAATGGGTTTTTTGGACCTTTAGAAATGAAATTGTGGACAGTAAATTGATTTGGTGTAGTTTGACCGAGTCCATTACACTGCCTCCATTTTCTCCCTGTTCCAGTTAGCTGGCTCACAATGAAGCAGTGAGCCCACCATGCTCCGAGGAAAACAGTCATCTCTCTCTCTGTCTCTGTCTCTCTACTTCACCGTGGATGGCACTTGTGAAGTGAGTGTGCTAATGTCCTCCATTACATGTGACCGCAGCATAAACGCTGGCTTTCATTTCTTGGCCGGGGAGAGAGCGAGACATGAAATTAAAGCTGAACGATGGTCACTGCTGGTGACGGGGATGGAGAGAGGAGCCAATCAACGCCACGCAGGCAGATATGGAATTAACACTTAATGGAGTTTTCCATGTTTTAGTGATTTTTCCTTCCTCTTATTGAGGGTGTCACCAGACTTGAATTGCTCCTTGACTCTTAAGTGTTGAGTGTTAAAGTGAAGAGCTGACACTGAAGTGTGATATCCTTCTTATGATTATGCCTGATAGCTTTAAGACAGCCTTTCACTGCATTAGTCACAGTCGTTCACACATTTGTGAAGTGACAACGTAATCACAAATGAATGGTGATCTTAAGGGAGCACTTTTTTGTGGAGAGTGGAACGTTTTGCTTGCTTTTGAGGCTGTTTCCTTTGGTGCCTGGAGAGTGAAACTCTTCATCTTTACCTGCTGGAGAACATATTTGCTCCAAGCTAGTAAACAAGCTGAGCATTCGCCAACTTGTATTCGAGTCTCGTCTCCAGTGCTCAGAGTGTTCCTATGTCTGCTATTTGGATTCTCAGCAATCAAAGCTGTGATTTTCTGGATGTGCCCCCCCATGGCTCCTACCTAGGCTTCCTTCATATTTCCATGGGGAACTGTGAAATCCATTTAGAGTGTGTAGAGGAGCTACAGGTTCGAGCCATTCTGCCTAAAGCTTCAGGGAACATACACCAACATTAATAATCCATACACAGCAGAGATTTGGCATTTTAGTATTCCACATGACAAAGTGCCTGTTACCTGTTAGGTCCTCCATAAAATGAAGAACAAGTATGAGCGAAAGTTTCGTCAACAACTTTAGGATCCAACACAGTGTTTGGTTTTGCAAATGTGGTATGTCTTTTTTTCCTATGTAGCTCCCCCACTGATTTCTCTCCACACCATGTTAAAGATACAATTCACATGTTGGAATATCTCTATTTTCTACAGTCTTATTCCCCTTTTGGGTCCAAGGATCTTGGGGATGTTGGAATGTTTTTACTGCGGTTTGTGAGAATTCTTCAAGAATGGCCTTATAACAGAGTATCTGATGCCCAAGAGGTTAACGTTTCCTTGGCAGTACATCACAGCCATTGTTACAGTAAACCTGTGTCTGTCTGACGGTTAGACTGTCAGCCAGTGGGTTGTCCCCAGCTGACATGAATGCAGTGTTGTTTTGGTGCACTTATCGGCTTAACATGCAAAGATTCCACAAGGAACAGCTCAGTGGTTTTAAACAGATAAAGACGGCTTAGTGCCAACGCTGTGTTTTCCTCACACAGTCTCACCTCCCTTTGGTGTCATCAGGAGAAAGAAACAGATATAGAGAGTGCAGAGGTAGTCTCTGTTAGATAAACTGGATGGAGGTGGTTTGTATTTGTTCATATTAGTTCTGCCCATGTGTTATGTAAAGACAACTACAGGCTGTTGACACAGAAGTTTTTGCTTATTAATGCATTAATTGGCCTAATTAGCATCCTCGTTAGGTGCTTATGTGAAAGACTGTATATTGTTGTGAATGTGGCTGGACATCAGGCAGCTTCAGAGAGAAGTATGACCATCCAGTGTCAGCAGGCTGTAGCTCCACACATCGTCTGGGAGTGTGGGAGAAAGGGGAGAACTACATGGATGAGACAGACTTGTGTTATTGCCTTGAGGCTTGTCTTGTCATTTTAAACTAGATTAGCGATCTCACCACGTGGCTCAGGGATGGAGCACCAGCAGACAGAGGCCCCGTCACTATTTCTGTATTTTGATCAGTACAGTTGGTGTTAAATAATGCAAAGATGAAAACAAACATGCATCTGAAGCCTCCCAGTATATCGTGCCTCCTAAATGGGTGTTAGTGCTCAATAATTGTGTGCTGTTGCAAATGGGCAATGCTTTGGGATGGAAACAATCCTTTTTTTAATACTGAAGAATGCGTTTGATTTGAGCTCTGTGATCGAAAAGCTTACGTGCACACAGCCCACCCTTCTTAATGTGAATATAATAATAATAGAATATATAGAATATAATATGGCACAGTGCATTTCAGTTTAGCTCCCTTACAGAAATCTCATCCCAATGTTGGATGGATCTGGTGGGCAATTTCAATGCATGCTCCAAATAATGGGCACATACAGTTATGGCATCTTTAAAATATGATATCAGGTCTTCCAGACTAGTTGTTAAAACTCTTTTAGTGCTACCGTGGTGTTGTGTTTTTTTTTTTTTGTTTTTTTTTGCTTGAATCAACATCAAAATTGGATTTGATTTTAGATTCTATCTAAATTTCAAACACGTATGTTTAATGTCTCTTCTGCAAAACGCTATATTTAGAATATTTTCACCGGTTTACCTTGCCATGAGACAGCCGTTTCCGACAGGGAACTGAAGCCGTTATAGCCATCAATACTCTCGCCAAAGCCACCAGACTCCATTGAAAAAGACAGTAACTTGACCTTATAGAACACGGGGGTTTGCTGGTCGACCGCTGCCTCGATCAGGTAGTTTGTTTGTGTTGTTGTGTGAAGTCGTTATGCTCTCGCCAAAGCCACCAGACAAGGAAACGCAGACGAGCTGTCTCATCGCAAGGTAAACCAGTGAACATTTTAAATATAGTGTCCACTGAAACTGATATTGTTTTTTTTAGGAGTCTAAAATGTGTTTTACTGCCATCCCCGTCCACAGCAGTACGCTGCTTTGCTCCAGTGCTGGTACTCCGGTCTGTTTGTCCAAACTTTATCTACTGTAGGTAATACACTGACTAGGGAGAAGTACCTCATTCAACCTCATTTCAAAACATCCCAACTATCACTTAAAAATACAACCCAAAATATACTGTATAGTTTCATTTAGAAACAAATACTCTCACACACACACACATACAGCTGCTGATAGGCAGTGGTCAGGTGCAGGTGGTATGTGTATGTGTGTGAGTGTGTGTGAGTTTCTGTGAAGGTGATAGAGGAGTGTGAATGAGCCCAGAGGCGCTGCTGAGTCGGCAGTGTTGTCATGTTGTCTGAAACCAGAGCCACAGCTTGGACACAGGTCCTTGGCGTGTATGTGCATATGTACTGAATGTGTGTGTGTGTGTGTGTCTATGTGTGTGTGAGTGTGATCGATGTGGCTTTCAAGTGGCTTATCTGTGAAGTGATGTGTCAATAGTATCTTTGGCCCTTTAGCCCTCTGGTAAACAACGCCTCAGTGCTGCCACAATGCTCCACCAACACCTTCAAGCACAAAAAATGACTTCTCACAGATCAGAGGAAATATATATATATATAAACTGAAAAAACAAAGTTCGTAAACTTGTGTTTGGTGGATTATTTCTCTGTTGTTACAATGCTAATTGGCATTGTATTTTACATCGTTGGAAAGCCTGTTTATTTACCTTCGCAATGATGTCCAACTTGTAAGGATCATGCATTTGTGGGATGAGCAGCACAGCTGATTATGTGGGTAGCGCCCAAGAAAAATTTGCCAAAATGCTCTGAACAGTGTATTCTCATAAGGCTACCAGGAAGCCTGCAATGACTGCCCTTCACCGTCAGGCCCGTTTGCGCTGGTGTCGACAACACAGACAATGGAACCTGAACATGTGGGGGAATGTCATGTTCAGTGATGAGTCCAGGTTCTGTCTGCCAAAGTTGGACGGCAGGGTCAAAGTATGGAGACGACGCGGAGAACGCTATGCTGATTGTAGCACCGATGGAGTAACAGCTTTTGGTGGCGGCTGTGTCATTGTGTGGGGCGGCATCTCCCTCACTGGCAAAACAAGGCTTGTCATCATTGAAGGCCATCTCAATGCAGTGAGATATCGGGATGAGATTCTGCAGACAGTGGCGATCCCATATCTCCACAATCTGGGACCTAACTTCATCCTCCAAGATGACAACGCTCGCCCCCACAGAGCCAGAGTTATCACAGACTACCTCCACAATGTGGGAGTAGAGAGAATGGAACGGCCTGCCAAGAGGCCAGACCTCAACCCAATTCAACATGTGGGATCAGGTTGGGCGTGCTGTACGTGTTAGAATGACCAACACAACCACGTTGGCTGACCTGCAACGAATCCTGGTTGAGGAATGGAACGCCATCCCACAGCAACGTGTGACCAGGTTGGTGACCAGCATGAGGAGGAGGTGCCAGGCTGTTGTGGCTGCGTATGGATCTTCCACCGCTATAGAGGCTCCTGACGGTGTATTAAATGAATAAAGTGTAAAATAGCCAATATGTCTTGTTTGTTCCTTGTTACTGAAAGAGAGTTCAATCATCCAATCCACCAAACAACTCAAAGCAAGAGTCAACACCAACAGGAGAATACACTGTTTACCATTGACGGAGCATTTTGGCAAATTTTTCCTGGGCGCTACCCACATAATCAGCTGTGCTGCTCATCCCACAAATGCATGATCCTTACAAGTGGGACATCATTGCGAAGGTAAATAAACAGGCTTTCCAACGATGTAAAATACAATGCCAATTAGCATTGTAACAACAGAGAAATAATCCACCAAACACAAGTTTCCGAACTTTGTTTTTCCAGTATATATTGAATTTTGCAAAACCATTAAAAAACTATCTATCAAAAAAGTTTTGTTCCATCAAAAGGAAACAGAATGGTATGAATGAAAAGAAGGGCATTTCAGATGACAGTGCTTCAGTCAATATGAGGCTGCAGGTCAGGAGTCTAACAGGTAACAGGGTCAAACTGTGGCTGCCGACACTCTCACTGCAACCTTCATTCACTCTTCACAAGAGAGGAGAGGGGGATGGATAGGAGGATAGCTGTGTGTGTGTGTGTGTGTGTGTGTGTGTGTGCGTGGATGTGTGTGTGTGTCTGTTGAGAATCTTCCTGCAAACACTGAACATTGTTATTACAAAAGCAAACTTTCCGCCTGTTCAGAAATTGAACCGATGATGCATCGAATGAGTAAAAAAGAAACACAAATGTACACAGATAAATGAACATACATAGATAGTAAAAAGTTCAGCTTTTTATTTTATGTGAGCTTTTTTATTGTTGTATCATAATAGTTTACAGAGAGGGGCCAAAAGACCTGTATTGTAAAAGACTGAATGTAGTGTGAAATTAAAACCCCCCTTAAAAAGCATCCTCAACACCGTCGTACAGCATGGTAGCCACTAGTGAGTAGAGGGGTTGGGGGGGGAGTAGCATTTTGAAAGCAAGAGCCCTGCCTGACATTTCCACTCTTGTGAATGTATTATTTTTGTGTTGTGGAGGTTGATATGTAATTTGGTACTACTCTTATAGAGACAGTAACCTTTAGTCAGTGCACAGCAGGCTGATCATGCAACATAGTAAATGTTGCCTATATGAAAGCATAGAGTTCAACATATATGGAGAATTCAGTTTCCATAATAAATGAATCAATGTATATTTACTTCATCAACAACTGCTTATAAATATATTGTAAAACATTACGTTGGTACGTAAAAACAGAATAACAGCAGAACACGTTAGCACATCATTAACTAGCATTAGCATTTCTATGCTACACTAGCTGAAGGTATACTGCATGTATACACATGCTGCTTTAGCTTTGTAATGACAGTAACAGTGAATAAAGACCTACCTGGCTCTACGGGTGGTTCACTTCTACACTGTGATCTGTAGACTTTAGCTTCTATATTCATCTTTTAACCTGTTTTGGCTACTGAATCAGTTTGACATCCTGATATATCTTTCTTATAGCTTTCCTTTTTCCCCAAAAAATTGATAATATTTAATCAGACAGTGCAGCTAGTGCCAATGTGGGTCCATGGTATAGCTCTTACAGCTTAATGGACTAGCAGCGGGGGGCGGGGCTTAGCGAAGGGTCAATCTACTGCAACAGCATTCTTTATGGCTCATCATCCAAAGTCCTAAATAAACTCCAGTACATCCAGATGTTGGATGGGTCCAACAAGTAGGACTTTCAACCAGGAGACCTGTGTTCGTGTCCCAAAGTGTTGTTGAGTTATTTTGAAGATACGTTAGTGATGTGTTTTCCGTACTTCTGTTACGTTGTTTATGTACATATTTGACTTAGTTTACGTAGTTATTTTAAGCCCAACCATGATGTTTTTTTCCTGAACCTAACTTTTTGTTGCCTAAACATAACCGCGGGCATTGTCCTTAAAATGTTGTGCTATTTATACACCCTCCCATGAGATCCGGTTGGTATATCAATTACTCACCCAGTGTTACCTTGAATTTGTAAGAAAGCTTTGTTTTTCTCGCATGCCTCTAAGGTGAACGGACAACCAGAAGTGTTTTAAATAGTATGTTTTTAGCAAAGATGCATGTGTTTGGGAAGTAGTGAGCATCCGACTGGATAAATGAGACTATTATACAGTACGAGTTGTGTGAGAGTTTGTAAACGGATGTTTTGATGCAGTTTTTTCTGTTGTTAAACCTGACCCCCATTTACTTCAATTCATCAATACTTTTATCAGTTTTTGGATTCTCTATTCGCCATGAAAGCATGCAAGAAAAACAAAGTTCTCTTCAAGGATTCAAGGTCACACAGGGTGAGTAACAGATATAGACGTGATCATTTTGGGGGTGAAGTATTCCTTTAAAAACATTTCCTCATAATATTCCTTATTAATTAAGTTATTTCTCAGAATAGGTCATGTTTATTCCTCTGGGTTCACTTGTTCTGAGTCAGTGTGGAAAGGACCAGAACTAAGAGGCAATGGATGATTGATGGGTTGTGTTTTTTTGTTTTGTATTGTTTCTTTTGTCCAGACCAAGGAGATGCTACATTTTATTATTGAAACTGAGCTCAGAAAAAATAAATGAAAGGAGCCAAGAGGGGTGGCTGAGAGCGAGGAACGATTGAAGCAGTATGGGTCAGAACAGGAAGTTGTCCCTCAGTTTATTTTAGTAAGCTCCATGTTGAACCAAAACTCCACAAAACAAAGCCAACTTTTGAGTGAATGAAATTTTGTAATTTGTAGACTATTATTATCGTTATTATTATTATTATTATTACTATTATTATTATTATTATTAGTAGTAGTAGTATGTTGTATAGTTGAAACGTGTGTTTTTCCTATGTCACTGTCTGTTTAATAGCCTCTGTGTGTGAGAGAAAGTCATCCCTGAATCTATAGATGTATTATGCATTTGTTGTGGCTTAAACACTGTGTGTGTGTGTGTGTGTGTGTGTGTGTGTGTGTGTGTGTGTGTGTGTGTGTGTGTGTGTGTGTGTGTGCGTGTGTGTGTGTGTGTGTGT
>NW_023618435.1:0-52160 GCF_015220745.1 Sebastes umbrosus | reverse complement strand
CGCACGCACGCACGCACGCACGCACGCACGCACGCACGCACGCACGCACACACACACACACACACACACACACACACACACACACACACACACACACACACACACACACACACACACACAGTGTTTAAGCCACAACAAATGCATAATACATCTATAGATTCAGGGATGACTTTCTCTCACACACAGAGGCTATTAAACAGACAGTGACATAGGAAAAACACACGTTTCAACTATACAACATACTACTACTACTAATAATAATAATAATAATAGTAATAATAATAATAATAACGATAATAATAGTCTACAAATTACAAAATTTCATTCACTCAAAAGTTGGCTTTGTTTTGTGGAGTTTTGGTTCAACATGGAGCTTACTAAAATAAACTGAGGGACAACTTCCTGTTCTGACCCATACTGCTTCAATCGTTCCTCGCTCTCAGCCACCCCTCTTGGCTCCTTTCATTTATTTTTTCTGAGCTCAGTTTCAATAATAAAATGTAGCATCTCCTTGGTCTGGACAAAAGAAACAATACAAAACAAAAAAACACAACCCATCAATCATCCATTGCCTCTTAGTTCTGGTCCTTTCCACACTGACTCAGAACAAGTGAACCCAGAGGAATAAACATGACCTATTCTGAGAAATAACTTAATTAATAAGGAATATTATGAGGAAATGTTTTTAAAGGAATACTTCACCCCCAAAATGATCACGTCTATATCTGTTACTCACCCTGTGTGACCTTGAATCCTTGAAGAGAACTTTGTTTTTCTTGCATGCTTTCATGGCGAATAGAGAATCCAAAAACTGATAAAAGTATTGATGAATTGAAGTAAATGGGGGTCAGGTTTAACAACAGAAAAACTGCATCAAAACATCCGTTTACAAACTCTCACACAACTCGTACTGTATAATAGTCTCATTTATCCAGTCGGATGCTCACTACTTCCCAAACACATGCATCTTTGCTAAAAACATACTATTTAAAACACTTCTGGTTGTCCGTTCACCTTAGAGGCATGCGAGAGAAAACAAAGCTTTCTTACAAATTCAAGGTAACACTGGGTGAGTAATTGATATACCAACCGGATCTCATGGGAGGGTGTATAAATAGCACAACATTTTAAGGACAATGCCCGCGGTTATGTTTAGCAACAAAAAGTTAGGTTCAGGAAAAAAACATCATGGTTGGGCTTAAAATAACTACGTAAACTAAGTCAAATATGTACATAAACAACGTAACAGAAGTACGGAAAACACATCACTAACGTATCTTCAAAATAACTCAACAACACTTGGGACACGAACACAGGTCTCCTGGTTGAAAGTCCTACTTGTTGGACCCATCCAACATCTGGATGTACTGGAGTTTATTTAGGACTTTGGATGATGAGCCATAAAGAATGCTGTTGCAGTAGATTGACCCTTCGCTAAGCCCCGCCCCCCGCTGCTAGTCCATTAAGCTGTAAGAGCTATACCATGGACCCACATTGGCACTAGCTGCACTGTCTGATTAAATATTATCAATTTTTTGGGGAAAAAGGAAAGCTATAAGAAAGATATATCAGGATGTCAAACTGATTCAGTAGCCAAAACAGGTTAAAAGATGAATATAGAAGCTAAAGTCTACAGATCACAGTGTAGAAGTGAACCACCCGTAGAGCCAGGTAGGTCTTTATTCACTGTTACTGTCATTACAAAGCTAAAGCAGCATGTGTATACATGCAGTATACCTTCAGCTAGTGTAGCATAGAAATGCTAATGCTAGTTAATGATGTGCTAACGTGTTCTGGCTGTTATTCTGTTTTACGTACCAACGTAATGTTTTACAATATATTTATAAGCAGTTGTTGATGAAGTAAATATACATTGATTCATTTATTATGGAAACTGAATTCTCCATATATGTTGAACTCTATGCTTTCATATAGGCAACATTTACTATGTTGCATGATCAGCCTGCTGTGCACTGACTAAGGTTACTGTCTCTATAAGAGTAGTACCAAATTACATATCACCTCCACAACACAAAAATAATACATTCACAAGAGTGGAAATGTCAGGCAGGGCTCTTGCTTTCAAAATGCTACTCCCCCCCCCAACCCCTCTACTCACTAGTGGCTACCATGCTGTACGACGGTGTTGAGGATGCTTTTTAAGGGGGGTTTTAATTTCACACTACATTCAGTCTTTTACAATACAGGTCTTTTGGCCCCTCTCTGTAAACTATTATGATACAACAATAAAAAAGCTCACATAAAATAAAAAGCTGAACTTTTTACTATCTATGTATGTTCATTTATCTGTGTACATTTGTGTTTCTTTTTACTCATTCGATGCATCATCGGTTCAATTTCTGAACAGGCGGAAAGTTTGCTTTTGTAATAACAATGTTCAGTGTTTGCAGGAAGATTCTCAACAGACACACACACACATCCACGCACACACACACACACACACACACACACACACAGCTATCCTCCTATCCATCCCCCTCTCCTCTCTTGTGAAGAGTGAATGAAGGTTGCAGTGAGAGTGTCGGCAGCCACAGTTTGACCCTGTTACCTGTTAGACTCCTGACCTGCAGCCTCATATTGACTGAAGCACTGTCATCTGAAATGCCCTTCTTTTCATTCATACCATTCTGTTTCCTTTTGATGGAACAAAACTTTTTTGATAGATAGTTTTTTAATGGTTTTGCAAAATTCAATATATACTGGAAAAACAAAGTTCGGAAACTTGTGTTTGGTGGATTATTTCTCTGTTGTTACAATGCTAATTGGCATTGTATTTTACATCGTTGGAAAGCCTGTTTATTTACCTTCGCAATGATGTCCCACTTGTAAGGATCATGCATTTGTGGGATGAGCAGCACAGCTGATTATGTGGGTAGCGCCCAGGAAAAATTTGCCAAAATGCTCCGTCAATGGTAAACAGTGTATTCTCCTGTTGGTGTTGACTCTTGCTTTGAGTTGTTTGGTGGATTGGATGATTGAACTCTCTTTCAGTAACAAGGAACAAACAAGACATATTGGCTATTTTACACTTTATTCATTTAATACACCGTCAGGAGCCTCTATAGCGGTGGAAGATCCATACGCAGCCACAACAGCCTGGCACCTCCTCCTCATGCTGGTCACCAACCTGGTCACACGTTGCTGTGGGATGGCGTTCCATTCCTCAACCAGGATTCGTTGCAGGTCAGCCAACGTGGTTGTGTTGGTCATTCTAACACGTACAGCACGCCCAACCTGATCCCACATGTTGAATTGGGTTGAGGTCTGGCCTCTTGGCAGGCCGTTCCATTCTCTCTACTCCCACATTGTGGAGGTAGTCTGTGATAACTCTGGCTCTGTGGGGGCGAGCGTTGTCATCTTGGAGGATGAAGTTAGGTCCCAGATTGTGGAGATATGGGATCGCCACTGTCTGCAGAATCTCATCCCGATATCTCACTGCATTGAGATGGCCTTCAATGATGACAAGCCTTGTTTTGCCAGTGAGGGAGATGCCGCCCCACACAATGACACAGCCGCCACCAAAAGCTGTTACTCCATCGGTGCTACAATCAGCATAGCGTTCTCCGCGTCGTCTCCATACTTTGACCCTGCCGTCCAACTTTGGCAGACAGAACCTGGACTCATCACTGAACATGACATTCCCCCACATGTTCAGGTTCCATTGTCTGTGTTGTCGACACCAGCGCAAACGGGCCTGACGGTGAAGGGCAGTCATTGCAGGCTTCCTGGTAGCCTTATGAGAATACACTGTTTAGAGCATTTTGGCAAATTTTTCTTGGGCGCTACCCACATAATCAGCTGTGCTGCTCATCCCACAAATGCATGATCCTTACAAGTTGGACATCATTGCGAAGGTAAATAAACAGGCTTTCCAACGATGTAAAATACAATGCCAATTAGCATTGTAACAACAGAGAAATAATCCACCAAACACAAGTTTACGAACTTTGTTTTTTCAGTTTATATATATATATATTTCCTCTGATCTGTGAGAAGTCATTTTTTGTGCTTGAAGGTGTTGGTGGAGCATTGTGGCAGCACTGAGGCGTTGTTTACCAGAGGGCTAAAGGGCCAAAGATACTATTGACACATCACTTCACAGATAAGCCACTTGAAAGCCACATCGATCACACTCACACACACATAGACACACACACACACACACATTCAGTACATATGCACATACACGCCAAGGACCTGTGTCCAAGCTGTGGCTCTGGTTTCAGACAACATGACAACACTGCCGACCTCAGCAGCGCCTCTGGGCTCATTCACACTCCTCTATCACCTTCACAGAAACTCACACACACTCACACACATACACATACCACCTGCACCTGACCACTGCCTATCAGCAGCTGTATGTGTGTGTGTGTGAGAGTATTTGTTTCTAAATGAAACTATACAGTATATTTTGGGTTGTATTTTTAAGTGATAGTTGGGATGTTTTGAAATGAGGTTGAATGAGGTACTTCTCCCTAGTCAGTGTATTACCTACAGTAGATAAAGTTTGGACAAACAGACCGGAGTACCAGCACTGGAGCAAAGCAGCGTACTGCTGTGGACGGGGATGGCAGTAAAACACATTTTAGACTCCTAAAAAAAAACAATATCAGTTTCAGTGGACACTATATTTAAAATGTTCACTGGTTTACCTTGCGATGAGACAGCTCGTCTGCGTTTCCTTGTCTGGTGGCTTTGGCGAGAGCATAACGACTTCACACAACAACACAAACAAACTACCTGATCGAGGCAGCGGTCGACCAGCAAACCCCCGTGTTCTATAAGGTCAAGTTACTGTCTTTTTCAATGGAGTCTGGTGGCTTTGGCGAGAGTATTGATGGCTATAACGGCTTCAGTTCCCTGTCGGAAACGGCTGTCTCATGGCAAGGTAAACCGGTGAAAATATTCTAAATATAGCGTTTTGCAGAAGAGACATTAAACATACGTGTTTGAAATTTAGATAGAATCTAAAATCAAATCCAATTTTGATGTTGATTCAAGCAAAAAAAAAAAAAAAAAAAAAAAACACAACACCACGGTAGCACTAAAAGAGTTTTAACAACTAGTCTGGAAGACCTGATATCATATTTTAAAGATGCCATAACTGTATGTGCCCATTATTTGGAGCATGCATTGAAATTGCCCACCAGATCCATCCAACATTGGGATGAGATTTCTGTAAGGGAGCTAAACTGAAATGCACTGTGCCATATTATATTCTATATATTCTATTATTATTATATTCACATTAAGAAGGGTGGGCTGTGTGCACGTAAGCTTTTCGATCACAGAGCTCAAATCAAACGCATTCTTCAGTATTAAAAAAAGGATTGTTTCCATCCCAAAGCATTGCCCATTTGCAACAGCACACAATTATTGAGCACTAACACCCATTTAGGAGGCACGATATACTGGGAGGCTTCAGATGCATGTTTGTTTTCATCTTTGCATTATTTAACACCAACTGTACTGATCAAAATACAGAAATAGTGACGGGGCCTCTGTCTGCTGGTGCTCCATCCCTGAGCCACGTGGTGAGATCGCTAATCTAGTTTAAAATGACAAGACAAGCCTCAAGGCAATAACACAAGTCTGTCTCATCCATGTAGTTCTCCCCTTTCTCCCACACTCCCAGACGATGTGTGGAGCTACAGCCTGCTGACACTGGATGGTCATACTTCTCTCTGAAGCTGCCTGATGTCCAGCCACATTCACAACAATATACAGTCTTTCACATAAGCACCTAACGAGGATGCTAATTAGGCCAATTAATGCATTAATAAGCAAAAACTTCTGTGTCAACAGCCTGTAGTTGTCTTTACATAACACATGGGCAGAACTAATATGAACAAATACAAACCACCTCCATCCAGTTTATCTAACAGAGACTACCTCTGCACTCTCTATATCTGTTTCTTTCTCCTGATGACACCAAAGGGAGGTGAGACTGTGTGAGGAAAACACAGCGTTGGCACTAAGCCGTCTTTATCTGTTTAAAACCACTGAGCTGTTCCTTGTGGAATCTTTGCATGTTAAGCCGATAAGTGCACCAAAACAACACTGCATTCATGTCAGCTGGGGACAACCCACTGGCTGACAGTCTAACCGTCAGACAGACACAGGTTTACTGTAACAATGGCTGTGATGTACTGCCAAGGAAACGTTAACCTCTTGGGCATCAGATACTCTGTTATAAGGCCATTCTTGAAGAATTCCCACAAACCGCAGTAAAAACATTCCAACATCCCCAAGATCCTTGGACCCAAAAGGGGAATAAGACTGTAGAAAATAGAGATATTCCAACATGTGAATTGTATCTTAACATGGTGTGGAGAGAAATCAGTGGGGGAGCTACATAGGAAAAAAAGACATACCACATTTGCAAAACCAAACACTGTGTTGGATCCTAAAGTTGTTGACGAAACTTTCGCTCATACTTGTTCTTCATTTTATGGAGGACCTAACAGGTAACAGGCACTTGTCATGTGGAATACTAAAATGCCAAATCTCTGCTGTGTATGGATTATTAATGTTGGTGTATGTTCCCTGAAGCTTTAGGCAGAATGGCTCGAACCTGTAGCTCCTCTACACACTCTAAATGGATTTCACAGTTCCCCATGGAAATATGAAGGAAGCCTAGGTAGGAGCCATGGGGGGGCACATCCAGAAAATCACAGCTTTGATTGCTGAGAATCCAAATAGCAGACATAGGAACACTCTGAGCACTGGAGACGAGACTCGAATACAAGTTGGCGAATGCTCAGCTTGTTTACTAGCTTGGAGCAAATATGTTCTCCAGCAGGTAAAGATGAAGAGTTTCACTCTCCAGGCACCAAAGGAAACAGCCTCAAAAGCAAGCAAAACGTTCCACTCTCCACAAAAAAGTGCTCCCTTAAGATCACCATTCATTTGTGATTACGTTGTCACTTCACAAATGTGTGAACGACTGTGACTAATGCAGTGAAAGGCTGTCTTAAAGCTATCAGGCATAATCATAAGAAGGATATCACACTTCAGTGTCAGCTCTTCACTTTAACACTCAACACTTAAGAGTCAAGGAGCAATTCAAGTCTGGTGACACCCTCAATAAGAGGAAGGAAAAATCACTAAAACATGGAAAACTCCATTAAGTGTTAATTCCATATCTGCCTGCGTGGCGTTGATTGGCTCCTCTCTCCATCCCCGTCACCAGCAGTGACCATCGTTCAGCTTTAATTTCATGTCTCGCTCTCTCCCCGGCCAAGAAATGAAAGCCAGCGTTTATGCTGCGGTCACATGTAATGGAGGACATTAGCACACTCACTTCACAAGTGCCATCCACGGTGAAGTAGAGAGACAGAGACAGAGAGAGAGATGACTGTTTTCCTCGGAGCATGGTGGGCTCACTGCTTCATTGTGAGCCAGCTAACTGGAACAGGGAGAAAATGGAGGCAGTGTAATGGACTCGGTCAAACTACACCAAATCAATTTACTGTCCACAATTTCATTTCTAAAGGTCCAAAAAAACCCATTAAAATGGAGAAAAAGGAGAGCACACTAACACACACAGCTGTGGTGACTGAATTAGGGACCCCACCCTCATTAAAACCAGCCAGTGTGTGCGTGTGCGTGTGCGTGTGCGTGTGTGTGTATATGTGTGTGTGTGTGTGTGTGTGTGTGGGAATGAACATGTTGGTAATCTGCTACTTTCTAGCAACCAATTAAGAAGCAGCAGTGCTGCCGAGACTGCAGGCCGGCCTGGGATGGGTGGGGGGGGTGAGGTTGGGTCGGTGAGTGAGGGAGGGCCAGTGTTGGGTGCAGAGGGGGTGAGGCAGGAGGGGAGGGCTGCTGTCGGAGCTGAGGTCAGAGAGCCATCCAAGGGAAGAATGGAGGAGAGCCAGGTGAGCGAGTGAAGGTCAAGGGCTCCCACATGAGCACTTCTGCGTTGTGCATACTACTGCATATTTCATGCATATTTGTTGGATAACAGAATAACGTTTTGATAGTATTCACCCATCCATATCTCATTCAGCATATATGTTTTCAAGATTTTCAGGAATGTTGTCATGTAAATGCACAAACACAAAGTTTCACAAACAAATATACGCTGAAAGACACAAAACACATATTTGCCACAAATGTGCATAGTCAGCAGTATCAGGAGATATGCCAGTATAGCAACGGTTACCAACCCTACCTCTATAGTTAAGATAATACAGATAATTACAACTTTGGTCTTATATATATTATATATATAATATTTAGGAACATTGCTGAATCACAGTAAATCATTTGTTGAATAAAGCCCTATTCGCATGGGACTGTATCACCAGGGGACCTCATGTGATTTAGAAATCCTGAATTCACAAACTAATCCATCCTGCAGACAAAAAAAACACAGACGTACCCATGCACACACACAAGACTACAAATATAATTTTAAAGTGGATTCTGTATGTCACTGGGAGACATGGATTTAATGACAGGAGTAATGTGTTCTGGTGTGAGGCTGCGGTTCTGAATGAGCTGGAGCCTTATCGTTTGTTTGGGTAGAACATTACAGTACTTAACGTGGTAAAGATGAATGCATGAGCCAGCCTCTCCCAGTCAGCTCTGCTCTGATATGTTTTTCATGTGATAAGAAGCTGTCCTGGTTAAGTTACCGACTCGACTCTCAGAGTCAAGATCAGAGTTTAGAATAACTTCCTGACGTTCAGTAGTCCAGTCTTGTCTTCATTCACCTGTAAAGAGATTATTGCCATTCAGTGGTAAATATCATCAATGCAGTTTGGCAACTTGCTTATAGACCGTCTCAACAGGATTGCATTGTGAGGTAACAGCTTGGGTTCATGTTTACTTCCTGTCAGCTGATGTCATTCACATATACTGCAACAGGAAATAAACTGGGACAAAGTTTGGAATATGAAATGGTCTAAGATCATCAGAGGACAGCTGTGTGTCGTCTGCATATGAATGGCAGGATATACTATGCTTTTTAATGTGTACATGCTCCCACTTGGCAACATTATAAAGGCCCAAAAATTGATCCTTGTGGATCTACTGAGAACATCTTAGTTTCAGCAGATGTGAAACCACAGAGGGAAACAAATTTCTTATCATTTGACGTGAAGAACCGGCCCTGTGAGACTAACTGAATCTTGATTAAAATATCATGATCAAGCAGAAACTATAGTAGAAATTAAATCTGGGGTAATTGTTCATCTTAAAGTCACTGATTACGTCTGATACCATATCAATCCTTTATTTATATCACTAACTGGACTGGATGATAACAGCATATCATTGAAAATAATATCATAAAATTCCTTTGATTGAATAAGTTCTTATACATTTTATGCATCATAACCCAAAATTAATTCTGGAGTATCCCAACTTAACATATTGAGGTAAGGTTTGATAGTCAGCCAAACCATAGTGCCAATCCAGCCATCACCATGTGGAGGTCGATGCTGAGGGACAAAGATGGGAGATGAACAGACTCTCCCTCTCTTTATTAACAACCTAGTTATGATCAGGGGCTAAAAGTGGGCGGAACCATCCTTTGATTATTAAGTCAATAAATCGGATAGGCAGTTTCATACATTATAATGTCAAGCAAGATCATTAGTTGTGTGCTGCAGTCAAGTTTTCCCTCAAGCTGATGCCATCGAAGACACTCAACAAACCAGAAAGTCACCCCACAGTCATTTTTCCACTTTTCCACTAGTTGGATACTTAATATCATATATTGTATCTCTAGTTTCTGTCTTTATTAACATAAGAAAATAATTGGTAAATGGACTTGGACTTATATATAGCGCTTTTCTAGTCTTCCGTCCACTCAAAGCGCTTTACACTACATGTCAGTATTCACCCATTCACAGACACATTCATACACTGATGGCAGAGGCTACTAAGGTGCCAACTTTGCCCATCAGGATTTAATCTAAATACTCATTCACACACCTATGGCTATGCCTCCGGGAGCAATTTGGGGGTTAAGTGTCTTGCTCAAGGACACATCGACATGTGACCCGGAGCAGCCGGGGATCGAACCACCGACCTTCCGATTGGTGGACAACCTGCTCTACCCTCTGAGCCACAGCCGCCTCTAAGACTATAAGAACAACAAGAGAGCCAGGGGTATATCACACTCAAAAATATTAAAACCTACATATAGACCTATTGAGTGTCTTTCACGCTTCTTCTTTTTTAAGATATTTTGATATATTTTTGTCTTTTACCTTTATTAGATAGTGATAGTGACAGTTCTGAATGGGTGAGAGAGAGAGAGGGGATGACGTTTTTTTTTTCAATATTATATTCATTGTTTTTTTGTTCATTTTAAAACAACAGAACAAACATTCACAAACGTCCCCAATAATAACATTCTCAGTACAAAGAAACTTAATAAACCTAATATTAATATAAAATGAGCCAGTATAGATACAGGAAAAACATATTATATACAAAAAATAGATATATAAGTAAAAAGAATATACACAAGTACAATAAATACAATTTAAAACAATAAAATAAAATCTATTTATATTTACATATATATATATACTGTATACATACATACACATATACGCGCAAGCAGTATATACACATACAAAAACACATATATATATAATCAATTAAAAAAAAAAAAAAAATCAGTTTACAGTTCAGTCATCATCCTATTCTATCATCCTATTCACAATCATCCTGCTCCAGCAATGATACAAATTACAAGCTACCTTGTCAGGCAGTTCATAAAATGTATAAAAGGTTTAAAATTAATTAAAATCCTCACTTTACCTCTTACTATGAAAGTCAGTTTTTCTAATGCCAGACTAGAAGACATCTCTTTAATCCATTGACTAGAGTTAGGTCTCAGAATATCATTCCATTTCAAGCTATGACACGTTTGGCTTGTAGCAAACAGAAATTAATCAGTTACGTTTCCTTGTATTTACTGTAAAGTCTTCAGGTATATATGTAACAAACATATTTTAGCTTCAGCGGGAACAACACTTTCTGTCAATTCAGAAATCAGCTTAAGAACTTCTTTCCAGAACATCTGGAGCTCCCTACACTCCCACATACAATGAAACAAGGTACCAATTTCTTCATTACATTTAACGCACCTGTCAGGAATACTGGGATTAAAATGGTGTAATTTAACAGGTGTAATATAAGTCCTGAGGCAGCCATTTATACTGTAACAGTTTGCTCCTGGTATTTATAGTTTGGGTTTGGGCCAGAAGGCATATCTCCTCCCAGTCTTCTATAGAGATGTCTACCTGAAGATCATTTTTCCATGCAGATAGATATAGGAAAGGGAGTTTTCTTTAGAACCTAATAATAGTATATCATAAAACCTGGACAACTGTCCCCTGCACTGTAAATGTTTTACCGTGAGTTTGTTCTATGGTAGACAGTAAGAGCTCCGTAGTAGTTTTCATTTGGGAATGTATGAAGCTTCTAAGTTGTAAATACTTAAAAAAGTGTTTCCTTGGAAGGTCATATTTATCTGCTAATTGCTGGAACGACATTAGAGCGCCTTCATTATACAAGTCTTTTATTTTACTTAGTCCTTCCAATGTTTGAATCCCATATCATGCCTCTCTGGTTTAAAGTTATCATTTCCCCAAATAGGCGTTAAACATGAAAACTTAGTATTTTCATTCAAAAAGGTGTGGGCCACATGCCAGATTAATATAGTGTTTTTGAGGAATGGATTATGTGTACGTTTTGTAAGCATTTTGGTTTGTGATGAGTAGAGGTATAGGTACAATGGAAGTTCCAACGTATTATTCCCTATCTCTATCCAAGCTGGGACCTCTGTAGTGAGAAAATAGAACATGGCAGCACGAAGTTTAGCTGCCCAGTAATAAAGTTTCATGTTAGGCACTCTAAGTCCTCCACGATCGTACGGTAGGTAGAGGAGAGCGAGACGCAGTCTGGGACGATTATTGTTCCATATAAAGCAGGTAAAGTTTTTCTTAAGTGTGGAGAAAAAGGAGGCGGGTAGGGGGAGTGGAATCGATTGAAAAAGATATAAAAATGTTGGTAGAATCGACATTTTGATAATATTGATGCGTTCTATCATAGAAAATGGGCATTGAGCTCCATCTCTCTAAAGATTCTTTCACCTCCTCCACCAGTGGGTCATAATTAGCTGATATTATGTTTTCAATGTCAGGGGTTATTTTAATTCCCAAATAAGTGAATCCTTCTGGGGTATTAGTAAACTGTGTATGAATTGGAGGGACTTTCTCGCTCCTCTCTATTTAATACGCCTTTTCGGCGTCTAATGACAGGATTGCATGGTCTGACATTTTGTTTAGCATATAATACATTCAACAACCTACGTGTGTTTATGAAATGCTTGTCTGCCCTGCACAAATCCATTTTGATCGTTAGCGATCAGATGAGGAATGATTGTTTCTATCCGCCTTGCCAAGGCCTTACACAGTATTTTGGTGTCACATGATATTAGGGATATAGGACGATACAACGCTCTTTCTGACGAAGATTTTGATAGAAGGAGGGATCATCACCATTAGAAGCATACTGTATATACTTATTAAGTTGACCTGAGTAGATACTATAGTACCATTAAGTATAATGTACCTCCCTGATGGATCTATGTATTTGTTTTTTCAACTGAAAGGGGATTGATTTATGAATTAATATCATAACGCCCCAGATTTGAGAGGCATGAGAGGTAAAGCAAGCAGAGTAAACTTGTCCTGGCCACCTTTTATTAACCTTATCAACGTCATCTTTCACCAAATGTGTTTCCTGTAGAAAAATTATATTGGATTTCATTTGCTTAATCCTACTCAATACTTGTTTAAGTTTTACCAATTTGTTCAGACCTCTTGTTCAGATTTTTAATTCTGATCTGCTAGGCATGAGGCTTTACAATTTAGATTATGGGAACAGGACGGTCGTAACATAGTAGTGCTAGTGTTCTCTTGGTTGTACATTAGGATAGCATGGCCTAAGAGATAACAGAAAAAATCAAAGTAAAAGCAAAGCACCGAGATCGTAACTCCTCCCAAGAAACCCTCATGCACTTCCCAAAACGAAGCGCATGTGAAAAAACACCCAGAGTAGTTAACTTTGGTTATGCAGAACGTTTGATCCACACTGTGAGGAGCAACATGACTTGAATACTGACACATTGTTTTACAAGCTCACTAACAAATTAAAGAAAAATGGACCGTAAGCTTGATTTACAGTGAATTAAAAAATAAATTAAAAAAAAAGGGTTCACCTTTGCCACTTATATTACCGTACATCATATTAAGTCCCTGTTACAGTAATCATACACAAAAAATGTCAAAGTAAAATGTCTCTTATGTCCGATTTTTTCCGGGCTTCGGTGTTTAAAACAGAAAAACAGAATAAAGAAATAAGATAGGACAATACTTGCAGATTATCTCAAACTAAGGTCCTCGGTCCATCACCATGTAATCTTTCAGACATACCTTATACTTGAGATGGAGTGGGGAAAGAAAAAAAAAGTCCACCGTAGATATCGTTATACTTTTCAGCTCTCAAACCGTGGGGATTTTCGTGAAGTAGATTGTATCCTTCGGAGATAGTCTTCTGCCTCTGGGACCGATTTGATCACCAGGTGAGCTGGGTAGAGCAGCCCGTAGCAGATATCCAAAGCCCGAAATTGGGCCTTAACTCCATCAAACTGACGCTGCCGCTGGCGGGTTTCAGCTGATAAATCTGGGAAGAAGCTGACTTCGTTTATTTTCATATCGCACTTCTCTCTGTCTTCTGGCTGCTCCCAGCGTCTTCTCCCGGTCTTTATAGTTCAGAAATCTCATGACAATCGGTCTGGGCGCTGAGGACCGGTCAGGGCTAACTTGGCCTATCCGATGTGCTCTTTCGATGACTGGGGTGGGGGTGAGAGTGTCACCCAATACTTTAGGGAGCCAGTTTTCCAAGAAATTGCACGTCTGGACCCTCGGTTTTCTCAGGGAGACCGACGTCTTCCTCGGTCTTCTTGGTTTGGATTTTATTGCTTAGTATCTCCATCGTTCCCTCCAGTCGCTCAACTTTTTATCGGAGGACAGTTACATCTTCCTCCGTCTGCAAGATTCTCTCCTCCACTTCCCCGAGTATCCTCGAGTGTGACAATAAATCCCCTCTAAATCCGTTAACTGCTTCCATCATATCGGCAGATTGTTTGTTGAAATCCTGCTTCAGTGAACGAATTGCACCCAGTATGTCGCTGTTTGTTGGCACGCTAGCTCCTGCGCCATCCTCGTCGATGTTGGCGGTGCTAGCATGAATGCTATCCGCGTCGATTTGCCCAGGCGTCTTTGATGATTGTTGTCCCGTTTTAGAGGTTTTTGATGGCATAGCTTCTGAAAGAGCTTTTCCAAAACTTTAAAATAAATGTATTCGAGCCGTCAATCGTTTTCCAGTTTTTTTTTCCGAAAGTTAGTGACGAGCAAAGTCACTACGACTTGTCAGCGGCACGCCATAACCGGAAGTCCCGGGGATGACAGGGTTGGATTCAAACCTTGAGCCACTGTGGTAAGGACTCTTGGTACATGGGATGCCTGCTCTACCAGGAGAGGTACCACGGCACGCCACTCTTTCACACTTCTATCAAAAACTGCCTATAAACACTTTGATTGATAAAGGAGAAGCCAGTAGAAGGTGGAGCTGCACAGAGTGGGTCATTTAGATGTCACTTATTTGATTGAACTGGAACGTTTACTGTGAAGCTGTTTTAGTGTGTTCTCTGTTTACTCAAATACCTGTCAAAGCTTATGTGGTTCTGTGAGTCATTCATGCCTTCTCCACTGCATGAACGATAAATGATTAAATGTAATAAATAGTCTTTGGAAAGGGTTCGACGTTTCTGGTGGAAGTCAGAGCATGATCTGTCTAATTTTAACCTTTTTCATTTCAGGCATAGCTAAGCAACCTGCCACGCAGTGCTCCTGACCTTCACCCTAACCTAAATTAAAAACTTAAATAATCTTGTACTTTTGTTGCATGTTTACACAAGTGTGTGTGAAGTACAAGAAGAAAAAAATCATATGCATATGTCTCACTTTTACTGTGTTTTCTCGCGCCCTCTTTCTGCTGGCTGACAGACCCTGTTAATAACAACCTTGCATCTGACAGTGTGGCATTCATACACACTCACACCAACACTCACAGGCACACGCAGCACATTCACACACACACACATACACACACACACCACAGGGTCATCACTGCTGCCAACTGCCATTTTACGCATCATAAACTTTTGATTATTTAATTTATTGTCAGGGCCGGAGAATACACACACGGCACATGCAGTCGGGCAGAACACACACACACTCACACAAACACAGTACCGACACCCATGAAATGAAAATACACACATACACAAGAGACTTGCACATCTGTGTTAATACATACTGTACACAACCTTGCACACATCATCACACTGTTTTTCTCACACATATACACACACACACACACACACAATCCGGCACCGCGTGAGTACTCCTTAATCAGCTGTCCCACAATGCTCTATATGAGAAAAAAACAAAACACCAAACACACAGTATGTTTCTGCACACACACAGAGGCAGAAGCAAGATAGAAAGACTTTACATGGTCAACACACGCACGCACACACATACACACACACACACACACACACTTGTGCCTCTGATCTGCTCAGTCAGTTCCTACACACTTGGATCTCATCACTCCATTCACCTCCTCAAATAATGACATTTTCATTTAAATGAATGTTCCTTTTGTCGCTCTCTCTCAGTGGCTGCAGTCAGTCAGTATTCCTCTGGCCAGGCCGCCAACACGTTCACATCTGCTGTTATGAAGAATTTGTACAAAACTCCTCCGATTGACTCGTTCAATGAAAAATTGGAACTATTAGTTGATTAGGCAGTTAATTAAGTTAACCAACAGAAAATAATAAACAACAATTTTATTAACCACTTAAACTATTTATCTCTGATTTATATTATTGGAATGGAAATATGCCAGTGCGCTCCTTCCACTCAAACCGTGCACACTTCATACACAGTTTATAACAGTGTATGAAGTGTGCACGGTTTGAAAACTTGTGTTTGGTGGATTATTTCTCTGTTGTTACAATGCTAATGGTCATTGTATTTTACATCGTTGGAAAGCCTGTTTATTTACCTTCACAATGATGTCCAACTTGTAAGGATTATACATTTGTGGGATGAGCAGCACAGCTGATTATGTGGGTAGCGCCCATATCCCATATCCCCACAATCTGGGACCTAACTTTATCCTCCGAGATGACAACGCTCGCCCCCACAGAGCCAGGGTTATCACAGACTACCTCCACAATGTGGGAGTAAAGAGAATGGAACGGCCTGCCAAGAGTCCAGACCTCAACCCAATTCGACACTTGTGGTATCAGCTTGGGCGTGCTGTACGTCTAAGAGTGACCAACACAACCACGCTGGCTGACCTGCAACGAATCCTGGTTGAGGAATGGAACGCCATCCCACAGCAACGTGTGGCCAGGTTGGTGACCAGCATGAGGAGGAGGTGCCAGGCTGTTGTGGCTGCGTATGAATCTTCCACCCGCTACTGAGGCTCCTGACGGTGTATGAAATGAATAAAGTGTAATATAGCCAATACGTCTTGTTTGTTCCTTATTACTGATAGAGAATTCAATCATCCAATCTGCCAAACAACTCAAAACAAGAGTCAATTCCAACAGAAGAATACACTGTTTACCATTGGCAGAGCATTTTGGCAAATTTTTCTTGGGCGCTCCCCACATAATCAGCTGTGCTGCTCATCCCACAAATGCATGATCCTTACAAGTTGGACATCATTGTGAAGGTAAATAAACAGGCTTTCCAACAATGTAAAATACAATGACTATTAGCATTGTAACAACAGAGAAATAATCGACCGAACACAAGTTTCCGAACTTTTTTTTCCCAGTATATTTGAACTGCACTACCACCCTACCTTCAAGTGTATTTATTATAGAGTCATTGTAGGATGGAGTAACATTGTAAAGGGGGTTCTATTTATCTTGTCATTAGGTTTTGTTATCTGTACTAAGTTTGGTCCTCTCACACTAGCCAGTCGCTGTCGTGGACTGCCTTCAAAAGAATCCCACTCTGGGCTGTCCCTCTCTCTCTGACTCATTCTACTGAAGCATTTGGACCTGTGTGGTGTTCTGATTTAGTTGTGAGATTAAAAGATAAGGATTGTGGTGAGGAGGTAGAGGGCGTAGGTAAGTTGTGGGTACCCTATACACCTTTTCACAGTTTTGTTCATGTCTATAAACACTAGGTTTCGTGGTTGGTGCCACCCCTTGTATGTTCTGTACACCGCTGGTTTTTAGATAATTGAGTCAGCCTTTTGTTTGTGTTGTTTCCAGAGAAGGCAGACACTTAGTTAGGACTGTTTTTGATTTATTGATTTTTGTTTATTTGGCACAACCATTTTGTCCCTACCTCCACCACATTTTTCCTGTCAACCTTTAGTGATCTTTAATAAAAACCTTTACATTTGCACATCACTTTGACTTTCTCTAATCATTGGTTGTTTGTTCAGTTATTGGTCTACCTAGTGGATGTAACAGAGAGGAAGAGGTGACTGTGACAGAGCTGGACAGCATCTCCCTCACTTAAGGTGAAAAGAACACACACATGCAAAGTGACAGTGTAAAGTTTAACAACACAATCCAATACAGGAAGTGATTATGCTCATGTTGTGCTTTTATTTTGTTAAACCGTACTAATCACTCTCTCTCTGAGGTCCACTTCCTGGAGGCGTGTTTTCACAAAGTGCATGTGTGGGAATGCAGCCACAGGTCTCCAGCTGCTATCAATCACATCGTTAGACCAAACCAAGTGGCAGGAAGAGAGAGGGGTGTGGGTAGTGGGGTTTCTTTAAGTTAGAATTGTTTGATGTTTCTTAAGTTTATAATGCTTCCTAGTAATTTGTGTTAGACTGTATAGTCATGTGTTTTGTATATATTAGTATGGTAATGGTGCATTTGCAAATACAGTTAATTAATTTATTTGGTGTGTTCAGCTGCACTTTATTGTTGGGAGGGTCCATTTGGTTATAAGGCCAGCTGGAAAAGGAGCCTGTGTGTCAGAGCTAATTTGTGAGAGCAGGCATGTTGGATATCTTTCCAGACACTGAAGTCTGTGTTAGCTATAGGAAACCTGTCTGATTGTCCATTTGCCTGTTTGCCATGGGTGAGATGGAGAAATTATTTTTTATTTTTGTCACTTCCTGAATATCACTAGTAAAAAGAGCCAAGCTCTGTGGAAAACTTTTTGACTCATTGAATCATCTCTCAACCATGTCATACACCTCCATCCCGCCTGCTTTTTCATCCTGGTTGTAAGGACTTACCACACTCAAAACTTTACAGTGACAAATGATGAGAATTCATATATCATTCATCCAAGAAGGATGAGTTCCTCTCCTCCACCATGAACGTTGGTATTTCCCCAGAATTGCCCTATCCCATCCTGCTAGTGACAGATCTACCAGTCCTGTATGACCTCATCCATGAGAGCAAGGGAAGGTTTTGTGGTGCAGTTACATGTTTTAAAACAAAGCAGGTTGCAGTTGATCAAGCCCCTGAATCACCGCCACCAGTGGGGTTAGTGACACAGCAGGCAGAGCCATGCATTGCACCTGAGGGCAGGGCCAGTAACAGCACCCCTTCCCAGCATACTAGAAACTGAAATGGACACACTGCAGTTAATGCCATTTCATGGAGAAGAGGTTATAGTTGGGCCCACAGTCACACAGGAGGACAGATTGGAGAGGCGCAGACAGCAAGTGCGGGAACTTATGCCGCAGCTAACAGAGCAGACAGGGCAAGAACTGTCAGGCCCAGAGCTACAGGTAGAGTCGTTGCCCTTTGACCTTGCTAATCAGCAGCGTGAAGACTCCACTCTTGTACACTGTTTTAAGGAGGCAGAGAAGGACCCCTCAATCTCTTCCCTCAGTGAGCAGTTTCTAATTGAGAATGACCTTCTTTACAGACAAAGTGATGTTGGCAGACAGCTAGTCCTTCCCAAGTCCTGTAGAGAGGAAGTTTTAAGGTTAGGTCACACAGTCCCTTGGGCAGGTCACTTAGGCTTTATGAAAACCTTTATGAGGATCTCCAAAAGGTTTTACTGGCCGGGGATGTACAGCCAGGTCAAGGAATACTGTAAAACCTGTCCAGTATGTCAGTTGATGGCAGGGAAAGCTACTGCCCCTGTACCTCTTGTCCACTTCCTGTCATTAGTACTCCATTTGAGCGCATAGGAGTAGATGTAGTGGGCCCCTTAGAGAGGAGCCAAGCAGGGAACAAGTTTATTCTGGTCATTAGTGACTATGCCACCAGATACCCTGAGGCATTCCCTTTGAGAGAAGTGACAGCTAAGCAGGTAGCCTCAGCCATGCTGAAATTCTTTTCTCAAGTAGGGATTCCCAAGGAGGTCTTGACAGATCAGGGTCCCAACTTTATGAGTCGCACACTCTCGCAGGTTTATCAGATTTTAGGGATTAAGAGAGTGAGGACTACCCCCTACCAACCTCAGACAGATGGCTTGATGGAGCGTTTCAACCAGACGCTCAAAGGAATGCTCATGAAGTTTGTGTCAGAGACTGGAAAGGACTGGGACAAATGGCTGCCATTTCTTTTATTTGCATACCGTGAGGTCTCCCAGGCCTCAACGGGCTTTTCACCTTTTGAGCTGCTTTATGCCTACCAGGTCAGAGGTCCCTTGGATGTGCTCCGTGAAGTCTGGGAGGGGCCTGGGAAACCAAAGGACATGAACATAGTCCTCTTATGTCCTGGAGATGAGGAGCAGCTCATGAAGTCCACAGCAATCGCCAGAGAGAACCTTCTCCATGCACAGGTGAAACAGAAGGAATGGTACGACCGATCAGCCAGAAAACAAAGTTTTGAACCCGGTGAGGAAGTCCTGTTACTGTTGCCTACATCAGAGCACAAACTGTTGGCAAAGTGGAAGGGGCCCTACCAGGTCAAACAGAAGATGGGTCCTGTGACATACCAGATCCACATGCCAGATCGGAAATAGCCTCTGCAGACTTTCCACATTAACATGCTCAAGAAATGGAATCCTCGTCCTATTCCTCCGCCACCAGCTATCCACTCTCTATTCATCAAGGCTGTGAGGGAGGAAGAGGAACCAGTGGAGCAGTACCTACCAGGACCAAGGGGGGAGCCACAGCTGGATCTGAGCCACCTGGAAGAGGAGAAGAGGAAGGAGCTCCTCCAAATCTTGCCCTTGCACCTGTTCCGGGAAACTCCTGGCCGCACAGAACTCACCCACCCACCACCACATCATCTTAAAGGATCCAAACCCCCTTCGCCAGCCTGTCTACAGGGTCCCAGAATGCCTGCTTCCAGTGTTGAAGAGGGAGTTAGAGGTGATGAGGGAACTGGGGGTTATTGAGCCGTCCTCCAGTGAGTGGAGCAGCCCAATCATCTTGATTCCCAAGAAGGATGGCACCCTGAGGTTCTGTTTGAATTTCAGGAAGGTGAATGGTATCAGTAAATTTGACTTGTATCCCATGCCAAGGATTGATGATCTGGTGGAGAGGATTGGGGGTTCAAGCTACATCAGCACTCTCAACCTGTGTAAGGGCTACTGGCAGGTCCCCCTCAACCCCTTTTGGACATTTTCAATTCACTGTCCTTCCCTTTGGTCTTCATGGTGCCCCTGCTACTTTCCAGCGGTTGATGGACAAGGTCCTGGCAGGCACAGAGTTGTTTGCGGCAGCCTACCTTGATGACATTGTGGTGTTCAGCAACTCCTGGGAAGAACATCTGAGTCAGCTGCAGACAGTATTGCTCAAAATCAAAGAGGCAGGCCATTCGTAATGACAAGTGCTCTCTGGCCAAGCGAGAGACGCAATACTTAGGTTTTGTGCTGGGAAAGGGGGTGATCCGACCACAAGTGGGGAAGGTGGAAGCCGTCAAATTGACTGAGAGGCCCACTACCAAGTCTCAGGTGAAGTCCTTCATGGGCCTGGTTGGCTGGTTTAGTCGTTTCATTCCTTGTTTTTCAACCATGTACCGCAAAGGAGCGTACCAATAGCTTATGTAAGGGGGGTTTCGCGGGGAAGGTACCAAGTACGGTAGAGTTGGAGGGGTGTTTTGGGGGGGTGACATAGGCAATGTCATTTTAATTAGTTTGAATAATAACTTGCCTCAAAATGTTATATTGAATGTTTTATAATTTAACTATAAATGTTGTCCTATTTTTTGGACCAGATATTATTCTCCTGTTGATTGACTGATTATTAATTATTATCAATATGACTTAGTAGGATCCAGTTTCATAAAAGAGGAGGCTGGAATACCTGGAGGTGGTTCAGTGGAGATCGGACCTCAATGAGAGACAAGCCAGATTGGAGAGCTGCAAGGGCCCAGAAATTAAAGGGGCATAGCCTAAGCTCCATCTTTATAGATTTTTGTAATTTTGCAAATTATTTTTTATTATTTTTGGAAAAAAACTGTTTCTTCGATGCCAGGCCTGCACTATACATATTTTTGCACTGGATTGTTGGTTTCCACTATTGTAAATAAATACACCTGGACTGCTTAACTGGAATTTTTCTCAGTTTTCATGCCTTAGCCACTCGGCCGACCTTACAGTCTTCATCAAAGTAATTGTTGCTGGAGGGTCTTTAGATTGCAGGTCAGTACAAAATACCACATAGAAGTACTTCATCTGAAAGCTGGAAACCTGAAGATTAATTTGAGATTTGAGAAAATAATTTAAATAAATTGTTAAAGTTTTTTAAGGCCTCAGCCACACTGGGAACAGTTTGTTGTTTTTTTATTTCGGCATCCGTGTTAACAGGTTAGAGCAGCCACATTGCCCACTTGAGACGTGGGTGAGCTCGGCTGCGTCTCAGCTGCCTCTTCTAGAGAATAGATGTTTTTGCCTATTTTTGACGCGAACTGCGCAGTTCAAAGCAACAACAGACAGTGAAGTGATCTATTGACTCTATATTGACATCATACCAGCTACATTACTACAGTTTCAATGTCTCCATCTGTAAAAAAAATGTTACGGAGATGAAAAAAATAAAGATTTATTTTTAAATCAACACTTTCTGCTTTCATTTCAAAATAAAAGCTCAAGCGTTTTTTCTGTTAACACAAGGCTTTTATTGTGAAATATGAGCAGGACAGTGCTGTGGAACATGCAGTGACTTGGAGAGCTCCATAAATTAATAAAGTACGGGGTTTGAATCAACACTTCCTGCTTTTATTTAAAAATAAAAAAAAACAAGCATTTCTTCTGTGGATAGATTTCCTTCATTTGTTAACACAAGGCTTTTATTCTGAAATATTTGTGGGACAGTGTTGTAGAACATGCAGTGACTTGGAGAGCTCCATGAATGAATATAGTACAGAGTTTTAATGGTGGATTATTACTATTATTTACAAATAACCACACATTTCTTAACCTTTCTTTGTCTAAATTACATTTATAATGAAATTAAATGGCCATTATGAAAGGCACACTCTATGTAGAAAGAAAGAGCTGACAGCAGCAGCAGCAGCAACAGAAACACAGCTTAAATGCAGCTGGTGTGAACAGCTGCCCTCCCTCCTGACGTTCCCAGTGTGGACGAAGCGTAAGGGTTTAGAAAATCATAATGGGAGTATATGATGGCCATTCCCATGTTTTATTATGTCTCATAAGTTGCAATAAGCAATTGTGGGGTTGATACATTATCATAAAGTGGGCATGTCTGTAAAGGGGAGACTTGTGGGTACCTATAGAACCCATTTTTATTCACGTATCTTGAGGTCAGAGGTCAAGGGACCCCTTTGAAAATGGCTATGCCAATTTTCCGAATGCAGCCTAAATTAAAATTTGTGTTATTTAGCCTCATTCCCGACAAGCTAGCATGACATAGTTCGTACTAATGGATTCTTTAGGTTTCCTAGTTTCATACGATGCACGATATGATATATGACCCTGTGGTTCTATGGAATCTATACAAAAAGTAATTTGTTTTTTGAATTCCTGAATAAATTCTCTACAAATCAACGTGATTATATATGTCCTGTAGGTTTTTTATTGACTTTTTTTTTTTTTCTAAAAATGCAATGATTCACTCTACTGAATTTGGCACTGTACAGTGTGTGCCACCAATGACCGAGTTTTCAATGTAGAATTGTATAACAACATTTGATGAAAATTGCTTGAACTCTGTCTGTCATTATGACAAATTTCAATGCTGAGGGATCACTGATGACAAAATACCAATAGGTTGAATATACTGTATATGTTGTACTTTATTTTGGCCATTTTTCAGAAATGTTTATTTTAGGGTAGTGTTATAAAATGTATGACAGAACACACAAAGTTACCACAGATACAATGCTATCAAAGAGGAAGGGTGTCCATCTGATGAACAGGCATGTGCCTGAACTCAATTTGACACTAATTGTAGTTTCACCCATTAATTTCTAATGACAAGAAGGTCATTTTTGACAGGAAGCACCACAGGTGTACATATGGTTAAAGGTGCTCAATACGATACCGAGAGCATTAATATATCATCATCAACTATTTTCTATGTAAAGATATAGAGGAGTAATGTCAACCTGAGCAGAGAATGAAGTCTCTCTCCCTCTGTGTGTCGTAATCTGAGCTTCTGTGCTTTGCATAGCCGGCCGGCTATGTCAACAAAGCAAAGTCTGGCTGTTTAGTGCATGTGAGCGTGTCCCACTGGCTAGCTCACGGCCGCCGCTCTGCATTGCTCTCACACGGCGGTTACAGCTGATAAAGCCATTCCAGCCGATGGTGCCATCGCGGAAGCGTAGCACCCACCCTCCGGTCCCCCCCAAGGGTAACAATGTTAGCTCTGTCAGCACTGCTAATGCTGTTATCACTGTTAGCTGACACCTGCAGACTCAGCCGTCACCATGTTGAGAGCCTTGCGGAGACAATAGAAATGCTCATAATCTCGCATTTAGCACCTTTAAATAAAACACCCCAAATTTTATGAAAATTATCAAAATGTATGTTGTGTGTTCAGATACCCTCTGTTGACAAAGTCATGGAACTTTATGACAATCAGATTCAATACTGTATATACTGCTCCTATTTTTATATTTCCTTATATTAAAATTGTTCATATTTTGTTTCTCTTTGTTTTTTTTAGTGTGTTAACTGATAAGTTACAGTATGCTTCTTGTTTTTTGCACTATACCCTCTGCTGTTCACTGCAACTTTCCCCTCTTTGGGACTAATAAAGGAATACATTATCTTATCTTATCTTAAATTTACTACAGTTTTCAGGGAGACAATTCTAAATCAAATATGGCCCAAATACAACAGGAGCTGTAAAACAATAAACTGTAAAAAATGTTTTTCAGCAAGCGTGGCGCCAAAAAATTACAGTAAAATAACGGAAAAAACGAACCCATAAAAATACAATAATTTTCCATTATTAAAATACAGTTTGCAGCTTTAACTTCACATGATATCTTGTGAGGTTTATTTGGGGTTTTTTAATGTTTAATAAAGGATATTTACATGGATAGAAACAATTCTATTATATATAAATATTGTCTAAAAGAGCTAAATAATCAGACTTAAAATGTTTTTTTTTGATTTTATGTAAAAACTTGTTTTTATTAGCTATACTTAAAAAAAATCACAAGACTGTATACAATGTACTTTATTGATCACAAATTGAAATGAATTACCTTCAAACATGTTAGTAACACAGATAATTAGGTTTATAGTAGTAATAATAATAATACTAATACTAATAATAACATCTATTGTTAATGTAAGACTCATTCAAGTATAAATTGTAAAATTAAAATGTTATGGTAAAGTATCATTTGTATTTAAATGGGTATTAAACAGGCAGCTTTTAAACAATCAAAACACACTTACTTCATGTTCTCAACATTTATTTACTGAAAAAAAAACAACAACAAAAAAACAGTTGCCCCTCTTGCAACATTCTTGCTTACAATACTTGAAATTGTGTGCAATTTCTAAAAAATTTGATACAAATGAAATGAAACAAGTGAGGTGCACTTGGTACGATCTGGCCACATGCTCCAAAGAAATAAAGGGCAGCATTTCACCTTTACTGCTGGGTCCATACAATCGCAATTTGCAGTCATCAGTTATATAAAAAACTCCAACTACTAACTAACAGCAGGGCAAGAATACACAAAATTCAATCAAACTGGTTAAACTCTGAGAACCGATCAAAATAACGCTGCTATCTGATAATCATCCCGTGTGGTGTCGGCCTCTAGTTTACGTTAGCCGTCTGTGACACTAAACGGGGCTCTACGGTCTGTGGACATTTTCATAGTGTGTTTATTGGATTAAATCAAATGTGGCAGAAACGAGAAAATGACCTGAAACCTTTGCAACACTCTCATACAACGGTTTATATGATATCTTGCGAAAAAGTTATTCCTCTTTTTGTTTGTTCTCCTACGAATGTCCAGCAACACATGTCAATTTTGCTCGTTACATGCATACAGTCTTTTCAATATATACTTCCGTCTTCACAGTAAACAACTTCCTTAGGTTTAGCCAAGAAAACTACTTAGTTAGGCTTAGGAAAAGATTGCAGTTTGGATTAAAATAACTCCGTAAGTGGCATTACTGAAGTACGAAACTTGCGTGACAAATCAACGTTGACTTCTGGTTTCACACAGGACACAAACGCCAGTCTCCTGGACCGTCTGCTATTTTTGACACACCCATCCACCCCAACCTCCTCCGTACACTCGGTTTTTATATTTCCTGGTTCACGATTAAGTTAATTACATGCACATTGATTTCGGGGGATATACAGAAATTACAGTGCATTACTTTTCATAGGTATAGCTACAAACATTGCGTGAGACCAGCCTGACCTTCGCCTCGTCCCCCAGGAGACCACCCTGCCTGGAGGAGAGCGGCACTCGGCGGCTCCGAGAGACCCACTGACTTCGAGCTTACTGCTAACTGGGGGTCCCTCTCCCGGAGCCGCCGCACACTCTACTCCCTTCGTAGCAGCCTCCTGATGGTGGGGAGGACGAGGCGAGGGTGCGAGTCCTTCTGCCACTTTGGATTTAATCCAATAAACAAACTAGCTATCAAAAGAGATCTTACACATTGCACCTTTAAAGCTTCAGTTGGTAACTTTAATAAATAATAACTTTTTGTCTCAATATTATATTATTATATTATATATTTGCTCAAACTGTCACTACATCCTGATGGTAGAACATGAGACACACAATCTAAAAAAAAACAGGTTATTCTGCCTCTTAGCGTTCTTAATGGCATTCGCATGTTTCTACCATGCTCGAAGAAAAACGTAAAGTTTGTGACCTGAGCCAAAACCAAGCAGCGCCCACCGGCCTTAGCAAGCTTTTTCATTTTACAGCTGAACAGTACCCTAACATATGTTTCTGAAAACATCTGAGGCGAGAAATAGGCATTACAGTGTCAGAATCATGATCAGTCCTGCCTAGTGTGTTCGGAGTTCACAAGCTTCACAAGCAGTGATTGACAGCTGCGTATCTGACGATGCTTAACGCACACTCAGACTCAAGAATACAGTGGGTAAGACTGACATGAATTACTGTGGATATGAAAGAAGGACATGTTTGCAAAGCACTTTGAATTGCCCTGTTGTTGAAATGTGCTATACAAATAAAGCTGCCTGTTTGTTCCAAAGGATGTTCCAATGTTTTCTCTTCTGAAAAATGTTCCTTTTGACTCCCTCCAAGTAGTCCACTATTTTTGTTATCAGGGAAAAGAAGCTTTGGACTGACCGCTTTCTGGAACAATTCTTCTCCACTTTCGATCCCTTGTCTGGATTGGATCTTGAAGAGGCATCTGTCGAATGTAATACAACAAACAACTTCAGTAATGCAATGTAGACTCATACATACTGTGATATACTCTTTTCATATATTAGCAATAAAAGTAGAAGAATAGTGTGAATTTACACAGAGCATGTTTGTGGTGGGAGTTTGCATGTTCTCCCTGTACCAGAGTACCCTGTATGTCCAAAGAGGTCAGGTTTACTGATGACTCTAAATTGCCCGTACTACTTTTAGAAAACAGAAAGAAACTTGACAATTGGCTACTCAATAATATTAATATTATTATTACACGGTTTCTTAGGTAGTTGAGTTTCATTCCATCATTACTTCATAAGCAAACCTTGACATGAGGATGAATCAGAAACAAATCAGAGCCAAGACATGTGTGTCAAAATTAACAGTTAGGTGTATTATTAAGAAGCAAAAATATATTGGTACATTCAGCTGTTTTTCCATTAAATGTCCCTTCTATAAAATGTAATATAAAAGTGAAAATGCCCTTCACACTTTACTTGAGAATAAGGTGAATTCTTCAAATGTCTTGTTTTATCAGTCAGTTGGAAACCAAAAGATATTCCATTCTGTGATATAAAACTAAAGAAAAGTAGGAAATCCTCACAATTGAAAATCAAGGACCAGAATATTTTTGCTGAATAAATAACTTAAGTTAAAATTAATTGATTATGAGATTATATATTTGTTGATTTAGTAATCATTTCAATACTTAAGCCCTGCTCAATTGGGTGGATGAACTGTGTTTGGGGGGGTGAGTCCCATTTTCCTCACGTTACACTAGTTTACAGCTCAGAGAGTTGGCGAGTGATCAAAACCGATATGAGGAGAGTGGAAGTTTTTCACAATGGATGCCTCAGACGAACATGCCAGATCTTTTGGCCAAACAAAATCTCCAACCACCAACTATACAAAAAAAAACGGTAGCCGGAGCATCATCAAGGAAATTACACACAGACGTCTGAGATGGCTAGGCCATGTGCTGAGAATGGAGCAGGACGGATTCCAAGAGTTGCCTTAAGATGGACACTACCAGGCAAAAAAAAACCCGGGAGGCCCAAATTCACCTGGCGCAGAACTGTGGTACAGGAGCTGGACAAGATGAACCTGTCATGGGGAGAGGCCCAACATGCTGCCAAGGACCGAATGAAATGGAGAGAGCTCATTGAAGCCTTATGTCCCATAGGGGATGAAGAGGAGTGAGTGTGAGACACTAGTTTACAGGCCTCAGTACTACAGCTACTGCAAATGAAAATAATTACCATTCATCCCACTATTCTGTCCCGCCACAGTTTCATAATGAACCTAAAATATTCTTACACTTCTCACTTCTTACTTCCGAGTGGCTCGTAGCTCCGGTCGGGAGTCAAGGGGTCTTTAGGGTGGTAAAGGGGGTCTTTAGGGGATGATAGCAGGTCAACAGTAGATGTCACATAGAAGTGGTGTACATCATCTGAAAGCTGGAACCTGAAGATTAATTTGAGATGCTGCTCAGCACTGAGGGTCAAGTTGTTCTAGTCATAAATCAGAAATAAATAATAACAATAATAATAATTAATTAATTAATTAATTAATTAATTAATTAATTAATTAAAATAAATTGCGAACATTTATAGGGGCTTAGAACATTATGATAGAAGTATAGGATGGCCATTCCCCTGCTCTATTATGTCTCCAAAGTTGCTGCAGCAATTTTGGGGTTAAGACACCAAGACCTTGAGGAACACCATAGAAAAAGTCATGCTGTGATTTGGGATCAAAAACTTTTGATATTTTGAGATTTCTACAAGAATTAAATTTTTCTGTGATTGGATGGTGAGCACTTGTGTTGTGTAAACTGCTCAGAAACCCCCTTATTGTCAATATAGAAAGCCATCCATCCTCTGAATGCTCTAGGTCTCTAGTTTGAGCCATCCATCCTCTGAATGCTCTAGGTCTCTAGTCTGATCCATCCATCCTCTGAATGCTCTAGGTCAGTGGTTCTCAAACTTTTTTCACCAAGTACCACCTCAGAAAATATTTGGCTCTCCAAGTACCACCATTATGACCGATGTTAAAATAGAGTAGCATAGGCCTACCCTATTCAGCAATGCACAGTTCACACAGGAGGCAAATTTATTCCTGATAAGAATATTACTTATTGTTGACTTTTGTCAGCCACGCTGTACAAAGGGGGAGCACTAGAACTGACACTTAAACTCTTCAATTTAATTAAATTAAATTCAATTCAATTCAATTCAATTCAATTACTTTTATATAGCGTCAAATCACAACAGAAGTTATCTCAAGACGCTTTATATATAGAGCAGGTCTATGACCGTAGGTCTATGACTCTTCCACACAACTCTCATACTACGCATGGGCAGCCTCTCACACTAGGCCTGCACCATATGAGGAACATCTGCCATGTGCAATAACACTATTCAATATTGCGATGACGATATGACTTGCGATAAATAAACAAATATTGAAGTGTGCATATTAGCTATACATATACATATACTGTATTTAAAATATAACCAGGCTAAATGTTGTTTCTAGAGCAGCAACAGTAATGTTTACAACACTAAAGTCACCATATCAACTCCTTGATATCTCACTGGAAACACATCTAAAATGTTAATAAAATAAATCATATTCCTGACATGAAAATACTAAGTGGAGTTTATAAAGACTGAAGAACACAGACATCAGACAGTATCAGTCCTTCCTCTGTCCTCCTGTCCTCCTGTCCTCCTGTCCTCTGTCCTCCTCCCTCTGCTACAGTAACATTAGGGCTGATAGAGGGAAGAGGGGCTGTTTGGTTTCAGCCAGCTGATGAGTTTACAGGTAAGATATGTGACAAACTAACCTAAACAGTCCGACTACACAGCCTACTGCCAGCTTTAGTTTCAGTCTTGTGTAGCCGAGGGTGACGCTGCTCCGATACTTTATGAACACAATAACTCCCGGACACAAACACTGGATCACTGCTTACTAGGGAACTAAAGTCAGTCATAACTCAACTAAATAACTTACAGGTGTTTACAGTTAGCTCTTAGCCGCCGAGCTAACGCGCTGTGCCTGTCTAAAGCGGTGAAGGATGACAGACTGCAGGCAGAGCAGATTGGAACGTTGCTTTCCTCCATGTTTAACCATTTCATCATGTTTATGCTTGTTGAACAGTTGTAATGATAACGTGTCTTGGCTTTACACTTGCAAAGTTTTATTGAACTTACAGTAACGAGTAGTTGTAGCTGTCTCCACCGCGGCCTCTCTGATCAGCTGTTCCTCTGAATGCTCTAGGTCTCTAGTTTAATCCATCCATCCTCTGAATGCTACAGGTCTCTAGTTTGATCCATCCATCCTCTGAATGCTCTAGGTCTCTAGTTTGATCCATCCATCCTCTGAATGCTCTAGGTCTCTAGTTTGATCCATCCATCCTCTGAATGCTCTAGGTCTCTAGTTTGTGGCTGTAAAGTTTCATGAGGCTGTGATTATCCTAGAGGTCACAACAGGTCATTTTATACAGGGAGGTCAATGAAATGTCTCTTATGGGGACCAACATCATCACACATGAATACACTCATTGGCTCATTGGATCCACAAGAGTCTCAGCTTTACATCGATACCCAATTTATGGAATTCAAGACTGTTTAGGGACCCCAGTATGCAGAAATATTCAAATACATAATTTTAATATAGGCAAAAATAACACATTTATACTGCATGTGTGGCACCCTGGACATTTTAGGGTTAAGGATTTCGCCCAGAAATACTGAGTTGTTACCTGTGTGTCATTATTTTGGTACCCCCACCATGGTTATTTTTGTTATTAGGGCCCGAGCACGAAAGTGCCAGGACCCAACGGTGTCCTGGCACGAAGTGCGAGGAAACCTATTGTTTTTCTACAGATTATTATTATTAGGGCCCGAGCACGAAAGTGCCAGGACCCAACGGTGTCCTGGCACGAAGTGCAAGGAAACCTATTGTTTTTCTAAGGATTATTAGGGCCCGAGCACAAAAGTGCCAGGACCCCAACGGTGTCCCTGGCACGAAGTGCGAGGAAACCTATTGTTTTTCTACAGATTATTATTATTATTATTATTAGGGGCCGAGCACGAAAGTGCCAGGACCCCAACGGTGTCCTGGCACGAAGTGCGAGGAAACCTATTGTTTTTCTACAGATTATTAGGGCCCGAGCACGAAAGTGCCAAGGACCCAACGGTGTCCTGGCACGAAGTGCGAGGAAACCTATTGTTTTTCTACAGATTATTATTAGGGCCCGAGCACGAAAGGGCCAGGACCCCAACGGTGTCCTGGCACGAAGTGCGAGGAAACCTATTGTTTTTCTACAGATTATTATTATTATTATTATTATTATTATTTTTTCCGCTGGGAGATTGCGTTTTTGGGACCTTTCCCATCCCCAAAAACTCACCATAAGTGGAATATGCATCAGAAGTGGCGCGAAATTCAAAGTTCTGTAGTGACCCGGCTCGGGTGTCTCCAGGGGGCGAGATAGCGCCCCCTAATGTAGGCAGTTTTTCAGAGAAGTTTCTTCGATCTTCACGAAATTCAAGTATGTCATTGCTCACATCCTCATACCTGGATTAAATATTTTTGAGATTTTTTCAGCCAACAGGAAGTCAGCCATGTTGGACTTCCTGCGTTTTTTTAAATTTACGAACGCATATTTGAAGACTTTAGGATGCACAAAAAAATTATGAAACTTTACACGCACATCCAAACTAGTAATTACTTTATTTTAGTGGTAAAATTTTGCTTGGGCGTGGCATGTTAGCTCTCTAGCGCCCCCTTATGTCTTTTAGATATGGAACATACCTTTAGGTACTCGGAATCGCATGAAACTTGGCACTATGATGGACACCTGTGAACTTTATGTAAATATACAGCCATTAGGTTCAGTGGGTTTAGCCGGCTCTCTAGCGCCCCCCTAACGCGTGGAAGGCCGTAGTTTGGTCAAAGTTGATCCGATATTCATGAAATTTGGTAGGCATATCCCCCTCATTATTTCGGACATATTCTTCATCGGGTTTCATTAGCTCCGCCCACCCGGAAGTCGGCCATATTGGAATATGTGCGTTTTTCATGTATTTTATGCATACTTTTACGAACTCCTCCTAGAGCGTTTATCGGATCCGCGTCAAATTTGGGTGGTATAATCCACCCACTACTGTGATGCTAAATTGCGAAGGGATTTTGATCGCTCGCACGGTGATGTCATACGTCATGTGCGAAGACGCCATTTTGTCACTTTTTAGGTATGGAACTTTGCGATACTCCTCCTAGAGGATTCAAGCGATCCATCTCAAAGTTGGGCAGCAGAATCTCAACACTTTCACGATGCTAAATTGCGATGCTTTTGTGTTTTCGTGAAACGGCGTTCTTGTGGCAGCGCGGCGCATTTTGATATTTCGCCATGACACAGGAGGCTGTTGTAACTTGACTTTACATAGTCCGATCTGCCCCAAATTTCACAAGCTGGATAATAGTCCAGGCCTGAAGACATATATGTGCCATTATGAGTGAAAGTCATAGCGCCCCCTACAGGAAACAGGAAATTGTTGTAAATTGACTATACATTGTCCAATCTTCCCCAAATTTGACATGATTGATAAGAGACCCGTCCTGAAGACATATACATGGTATTATGCGTGATAGTCATAGCGCCCCCTACTGGCAAGAGGAAGTTGTAGTAAATTGACTATTTATTGTCCAATCTTCCCCAAATTTGACATGTTTTAAAAGAATCTGGCCTGAAGACATGTACGTGCCCCGACGTGCGCGTTCCCCAAACGTGCCCGCAAGGGCGAGGGCCCGTTCATCGCTGCTTGCAGCTTTAATTATTATTATTATTATTATTATTATTATTTTTTCCGCTGGGAGATCGCGTTTTGGGACCTTTCCCATCCCCAAAAAACTCACCATAAGTGGACAATGCGTCGGATCTGGTGGGAAATTCAATGTTCTGGAGTGAACCGGCTCGGGTGTCTCCAGGGGGCGAGATAGCGCCCCCTAATGTAGGCAGTTTTTCAGAGAAGTTTCTTCGATCTTCACGAAATTCAAAGTATGTCATTTCTCACATCCTCATACCTGGATTAAATATTTTTCAGATTTTTTCGGCCAACAGGAAGTCAGCCATGTTGGACTTCCTGCGTTTTTTTTAAATTTACGAACGCATATTTGAAGACTTTAGGATGCACAAAAAATTATGAAACTTTACACGCACATCCAAACTAGTAATTACTTTATTTTAGTGGTGAAATTTTGCTTGGGCGTGGCACGTTGGCTCTCTAGCGCCCCCTTATGTCTTGTTTCTTGTGAACATACCTTTAGGTACTCGGATATGCATGAAACTTGGCAATATGATGGACACCTGTGAACTTTATGTAAATATACAGCCATTAGGTTCAGTGTGTTTAGCGGGCTCTCTAGCGCCCCCTAACGCGTGGAAGGCCGTAGTTTGGTCAAAGTTGATCCGATATTCATGAAATTTGGTAGCATATCCCACTCATATTTCGGACATATTCTTCATCGGGTTTCATTAGCTCCGCCCACCCGGAAGTCGGCCATATTGGAATATGTGCGTTTTTCATGTATTTTATGCATACTTTTACGAACTCCTCCTAGAGCGTTTATCGGATCCGCGTCAAATTTGGGTGGTATAATCCACCCACTACTGTGATGCTAAATTGCGAAGGGATTTTTGATCGCTCGCACGGTGATGTCATACGTCATGTGCGAAGACGCATTTTGTCACTTTTTAGGTATGGAACTTTGCGATACTCCTCCTAGAGGATTCAAGCGATCCATCTCAAAGTTGGGCAGCAGAATCTCAACACTTTCACGATGCTAAATTGCGATGCTTTTGTGTTTTCGTGAAACGGCGTTCTTGTGGCAGCGCGGCGCATTTTGATATTTCGCCATGACACAGGAGGCTGTTGTAACTTGACTTTACATAGTCCGATCTGCCCCAAATTTCACAAGCTGGATAATAGTCCAGGCCTGAAGACATATATGTGCCATTATGAGTGAAAGTCATAGCGCCCCCTACAGGAAACAGGAAATTGTTGTAAATTGACTATACATTGTCCAATCTTCCCCAAATTTGACATGATTGATAAGAGACCCGTCCTGAAGACATATACATGGTATTATGCGTGATAGTCATAGCGCCCCCTACTGGCAAGAGGAAGTTGTAGTAAATTGACTATTTATTGTCCAATCTTCCCCAAATTTGACATATTTTATAAGAGACCCGTCCTGAAGACATATACATGGTATTATGCGTGATAGTCATAGCGCCCCCTACTGGCAACAGGAAGTTGTAGTAAATTGACCATGTATTGTCCAATCTTCCCAAATTTGACATGTTTTAAAAGAATCTTGGCCTGAAGACATGTACGTGCCCCGACGTGCGCGTTCCCAAACGTGCCCGCAAGGGCGAGGGCCCGTTCATCGCTGCTTGCAGCTTTAATTATTATTATTTTTCCGCTGGGAGATTGCCTTTTTGGGACCTTTCCCATCCCCAAAAACTCACCATAAGTGGAATATGCGTCAGACGTGGCGCGAAATTCAATGTTCTGTAGTGACCCGGCTCGGGTGTCTCCAGGGGGCGAGATAGCGCCCCCTAATGTAGGCAGTTTTTCAGAGAAGTTTCTTCGATCTTCACGAAATTCAAGTATGTCATTGCTCACATCCTCATACCTGGATTAAATATTTTTGAGATTTTTTCAGCCAACAGGAAGTCAGCCATGTTGGACTTCCTGCGTTTTTTTAAAATTTACGAACGCATATTTGAAGACTTTAGGATGCACAAAAAATTATGAAACTTTACACGCATCATCCAAACTAGTAATTACTTTATTTTAGTGGTGAAATTTTGCTTGGGCGTGGCACGTTGGCTCTCTAGCGCCCCCTTATGTCTTGTTTCTTGTGAACATACCTTTAGGTACTCGGATACGCATGAAACTTGGCAATATGATGGACACCTGTGACCCATCCTGAAGACATATACATGGTATTATGCGTGATAGTCATAGCGCCCCCTACTGACAACAGGAAGTTGTAGTAAATTGACTATGTATTGTCCAATCTTCCCCAAATTTGACATGATTTAAAAGAGCCATGGCCTGAAGACATGTACGTGCCCCGACGTGCGCGTTCCCCAAACGTGCCCACGGGGGTGAGGGCCCGTTCATCGCTGCTTGCAGCTTTAATTAGGGCCCGAGCACGAAAGTGCCAGGACCCCAACGGTGTCCTGGCACGAAGTGCGAGGAAACCTATTGTTTTTCTAAGTATTATTAGGGCCCGAGCACGAAAGTGCCAGGACCCCAACGGTGTCCTGGCACGAAGTGCAAGGAAACCTATTGTTTTTCTAAGTATTATTATTATTCTTTTTCCGCCGGGAGATCGCGTTTTTGGGACCTTTCCCATCCCCAAAAACTCACCAAAAGTGGAATATGCGTCAGATCTGGTGGGAAATTCAATGTTCTGTAGTGACCCGGCTCGGGTGTCTCCAGGGGGCGAGATAGCGCCCCCTAATGTAGGCAGTTTTTCAGAGAAAGTTTCTTCGATCTTCACGAAATTCATGTCATAACTCACGCCCTCATACCTGGATTAAATATTTTTGAGATTTTTTCGGCAAACAGGAAGTCAGCCATGTTGGACTTCCTGCGTTTTTTTTAAATGTACGAACGCATATTTGAAGACTTTAGGATGCACAAAAAATTTATGAAACTTTACACACACATCCAACTAGTAATTACTTTATTTTAGTGGTGAAATTTTGCATGGGCGTGGCATGTTGGCTCTCTAGCGCCCCCTTATGTCTTGTTTCTTGTGAACATACCTTGAGGTACTCGGAAACGCATGAAACTTGGCAATATCATGGACACCTGTGAACTTTATGTAAATGTACAGCCATTAGGTTCAGTGTGTTTAACGGGCTCTCTAGCGCCCCCTAATGCGTGAAAGGCCGTAGTTTGGTCAAAGTTGATCCGATATTCATGAAATTTGGTAGGCATATCCCACCCATTATTTCAGACATATTCCTCATCGGGTTCATTAGCTCCGCCCACCGGGAGTCGGCCATATTGGATTTTGTGCGTTTTTCATGTATTTTATGCATACTTTTACGAACTCCTCCTAGAGCGTTTATCGGATCCGCGTCAAATGTGGGTGGATTATACCACCCACTACTGTGATGCTAAATTGCGAAGGGATTTTTGATCGCTCGCACGGTGATGTCATACGTCATGTGCGAAGACGCCATTTTGTCACTTTTTAGGTATGGAACTTTGCGATACTCCTCCTAGAGGATTCAAGCGATCCATCTCAAAGTTGGGCAGCAGAATCTCAACACCTTCACGATGCTAAATTGCGAAGCTTTTGTGTTTTCGTGAAACGGCGTTCTTGTGGCGGCGCGGCGAATTCTGATGTTTCGCCATGACACAGGAGGCTGTTGTAACTTGACTTTACATAGTCCGATCTGCCCCAAATTCACAACCTGGATAATAGTCCCAGGCCTGAAGACATATATATGCAATTATGAGTCAAAGTCATAGCGCCCCTACAGGAAACAGGAAGTTGTTTTAAATTGATTATACATTGTCCAATCATCCCCAAATTTGACATGTTTTATAAGGGTGCCGGCCTGAAGACATATATGTGGTATTATGCATGATAGTCATAGCGCCCCCTACAGGAAACAGCAAGTTGTTTTAAATTGACTATACATTGTCCAATCCATCCCCAATTTGACATATTTTATAAGAGACCCGTCCTGAAGACATATACATGTATTATGCGTGATAGTCATAGCGCCCCTACTGGCAACAGGAAGTTGTTGTAATTGACTATACATTGTCCAATCTTCCCCAAATTTGACATGTTTTATAAGAGTCCAGGCCTGAAGACATATACGTGCAATTATGAGTGAAAGTCATAGCGCCACCTACTGACAACAGGAAATGGTTGTATACTGCCAGCCACCCTCATAGAAGTGCTGTAAAGGACGCCCCACATATTCTCACAGTTCATTTCCAGCGCCAGATGCTCCAAGCAGAAAATTCACTCTAACTGTTGCGTGCAGTTTCCGACTTTCACGGGAATGCACGACAGCGGGTACCCCGACGTGCACGTTCCCCAGACGTGCCCGCGGGGGCGAGGGCCCGTTCATCGCTGCTTGCAGCTTTAATTATTATTATTATTATTATTATTATTCTTTTTCTGCCGGGAGATCGCGTTTTTGGGACCTTTCCCATCCCCAAAAACTCACCAAAAGTGGAATATGCGTCAGAAGTGGCGCGAAATTCAATGTTCTGTAGTGACCCGGCTCGGGTGTGTCCAGGGGGCGAGATAGCGCCCCCTAATGTAGGCAGTTTTTCAGAGAAGTTTCTTCGATCTTCACGAAATTCAAGTATGTCATTTCTCACATCCTCATACCTGGATTAAATATTTTTGAGATTTTTTTGGCCAACAGGAAGTCAGCCATGTTGGACGTCCTGCGTGATTTTAAAATTTACGAACACATGTTTGAAGACTTTAGGATGCACAAAAAATTATGAAACTTTCCACGCACATCCAAACTCTTAATTACTTTATTTTAGTCGTGAAATTTTGCATGGGCGTGGCATGTTGGCTCTCTAGCGCCCCCTTATGTCTTTTAGATATGGAACATACCTTGAGGTACTCGGAATCGCAATGAAACTTGGCAATATGATGGACACCTGTGAACTTTATGTAATGTACAGCCATTAGGTTCAGTGTGTTTAACGGGCTCTCTAGCGCCCCCTAACGCGTGAAAGGCCGTAGTTTGGTCAAAGTTGATCCGATATTCATGAAATTTGGTATGCATATCCCACTCATTATTTGAAACATATTCCTAATTGGGTTTCATTAGCTCCGCCCACCCGGAAGTCGGCCATATTGGAATATGTGCGTTTTTCATGTATTTTATGCATACTTTTACGAACTCCTCCTAGAGCGTTTATCGGATCCGCGTCAAATTTGGGTGGTATAATCCACCCACTACTGTGATGCTAAATTGCGAAGGGATTTTTGATCGCTCGCACGGTGATGTCATAGGTCATGTGCGAAGACGCCATTTTGTCACTTTTTAGGTATGAAACTTTGCGATACTCCTCCTAGAGGATACAAGCGATCCATCTCAAGTCGGGCAGCAGAATCTCAACACCTTCATGATGCTAAATTGCGAAGCTTTTGTATTTATGCTAAACGGCGTTGTTGTGGCGGTGCGGCGAATTCTGATGTTTCGCCATGACACAGGATGCTGTTGTAACTTGACTTTGCATAGTCCGATCTGCCCCAAACTTCACAAGCTGGATAATAGTCCAGCCCTGAAGACATATATGTAACATTATGAGTGAAAGTCATAGCGCCCCCTACAGGAAACAGGAAATTGTTGTAAATTGTCTATACATTGTCCATTCTTCCCCAAATTTGACATATTTTATAAGAGGCTTGGCCTGAAGACATATACACGGTATTATGCGTGAAAGTCGTAGCGCCCCCTTCTGGCAACAGGAAGTTGTCGTAAATTGACTATACATTGTCCAATCTTCCCCAAATTTGACATGTTTTATAAGAGTCCAGCCCTGAATACATGTACGTGCCATTATGAGTGATAGTCATAGCGCCACCTACTGGCAACAGGAAATGGTTGTATACTGCCAGCCACCCTCATAGAAGTGCTTTAAATGACACCACACATGTTCTAAACAGTTCATTTCCAGCGCCACATGCTCCAAGCAGAAAATTCACTCTAACTGTTGTATGCAGTTTCGACTTTCACGGGAATGCACGACAGCGGGTATCCCGACGTGCGCGTTCCCCAGACGTGCCCGCGGGGGCGAGGGCCCGTTCATCGCTGCTTGCAGCTTTAATTAGGGCCCGAGCACGAAAGTGCCAGGACCCCAACGGTGTCCTGGCACGAAGTGCGAGGAAACCTATTGTTTTTCTACAGATTATTATTATATTATTATTATTATTATTATTATTATTTTTCCGCTGGGAGATCGCGTTTTTGGGACCTTTCCCATCCCCAAAAACTCACCATAAGTGGACTATGCGTCGGATCTGGTGGGAAATTCAATATTCTGGAGTGACCCGGCTCGGGTGTGTCCAGGGGGCGAGATAGCGCCCCCTAATTTAGGCAGTTTTTCAGAGAAAGTTTCTTCGATCTTCACGAAATTCAAGTATGTCATTGCTCACATCCTCATATCTGGATTAAATATTTTTCAGATTTTTTCGGCCAACAGGAAGTCAGCCATGTTGGACTTCCTGCGTTTTTTTAAAATTTACGAACGCATATTTGAAGACTTTAGGATGCACAAAAAATTATGAAACTTTACACGCACATCCAAACTACTAATTACTTTATTTTAGTGGTGAAATTTTGCTTGGGCGTGGCATGTTAGCTCTCTAGCGCCCCCTTATGTCTTTTAGATATGGAACATACCTTTAGGTACTCGGAATCGCATGAAACTTGGCAATATGATGGACACCTGTGAACTTTATGTAAATATACAGCCATTAGGTTCAGTGGTTTAGCCGGCTCTCTAGCGCCCCTAACGCGTGGAAGGCCGTAGTTTGGTCAACGTTGATCCGATATTAATGAAACTTGGTGTGGATATCCCACTCATTATTTGAAACATATTCCTAATTGGGTTTCATTAGCTCCGCCCACCGGGAAGTCGGCCATATTGGAATATTTGTGCGTTTTTCATGTATTTATGCATACTTTTACGAACTCCTCCTAGAGCGTTTATCGGATCCGCATCAAATTTGGGTGGTATAATCCACCCACTACTGTGATGCTAAATTGCGAAGGGATTTTTGATCGCTCGCACGGTGATGTCATATGTCATGTGCGAAGACGCCATTTTGTCACTTTTTAGGTATGGAACTTTGCGATACTCCTCCTAGAGGATTCAAGCGATCCATCTCAAAGTTGGGCAGCAGAATCTCAACACCTTCACGATGCTAAATTGCGAAGCTTTTGTGTTTTCGTGAAACGGCGTTCTTGTGGCAGCGCGGTGCATTTTGATGTTTCGCCATGACACAGGAGGCTGTTTTAACTTGACTTTACATAGTCCGATCTGCCCCAAATTCACAAGCTGGATAATAGTCCAGGCCTGAAGACATATATATGCAATTATGAGTGAAAGTCATAGCGCCCCCTACAGGAAACAGGAAGTTGTTGTAAATTGACTATTTATTGTCCAATCTTCCCCAAATTTGACATATTTTATAAGAGACCCGTCCTGAAGACATATACATGGTATTATGCGTGATAGTCATAGCGCCCCCTACTGGCAACAGGAAGATGTAGTAAATTGACCATGTATTGTCCAATCTCCCCAAATTTGACATGTTTTAAAAGAATCTTGGCCTGAAGACATGTATTCGTGCCCTGACGGTGCGCGTTTCCCCAAACGTGCCCAGCAAGGGCGAGGGCCCGTTCATCGCTGCTTGCAGCTTTAATTATTATTAATTTTTCCGCTGGGAGATCGCGTTTTTGAGGCCTTTCCCATCCCCAAAAACTCACCATAAGTGGACTATATGCGTCGATCTGGTGGGAATTCCAATGTCTGGAGTGACCCGGCTCGGGTGTCGCCAGGGGGTGAGATAGCGCCCCCTAATGTAGGTAGTTTTTCAGAGAAGTTTCTTCGATCTCACGAAATTCAAGTATGTCATTGCTCACAACCTCATACCTGGATTAAATATTTTTCAGATTTTTTCGGCCAACAGGAAGTCAGCCATGTTGGGACTTCCTGCTTTTTTTTTAAATTTACGAACGCATATTTGAAGACTTTAGGATGCACAAAAAATTATGAAAACTTTACACGCACATCCAAACTATTATTACTTTATTTTAGTGGTGAAATTTTGCTTGGGCGTGGCACGTTGGCTCTCTAGCGCCCCCTTATGTCTTGTTTCTTGTGAACATACCTTTAGGTACTCGGATACGCATGAAACTTGGCAATATGATGGACACCTGTGAACTTTATGTAAATGTACAGCCATTAGGTTCAGTGGGTTTAGCCGGCTCTCTAGCGCCCCCTAACGCGTGGAAGGCCGTAGTTTGGTCAAAGTTGATCCGATATTCATGAAATTTGGTAGGCATATCCCACTCATTATTTCGGACATATTCTTCATCGGTTTCATTAGCACCGCCCACCCGGAAGTCGGCCATATTGGAATATGTGCGTTTTCATGTATTTTATGCATACTTTACGAACTCCTCCTAGAGCGTTTATCGGATCCGCGTCAAATTTGGGTGGTATAATCCACCCACTACTGTGATGCTAAATTGCGAAGGGATTTTTGATCGCTCGCACGGTGATGTCATACGTCATGTGCGAAGACGCCATTTTGTCACTTTTTAGGTATGGAACTTTGCGATACTCCTCCTAGAGGATTCAAGTGATCCATCTCAAAAGTTGGGCAGCAGAATCTCAACACCTTCACGATGCTAAATTGCGAAGCTTTTGTGTTTTCGTGAAACGGCGTTCTTGTGGCAGCGCGGCGCATTTTGATGTTTCGCCATGACACAGGAGGCTGTGTAACTTGACTTACATAGTCCGATCTGCCCCAAATTTCACAAGCTGATAATAGTCCAGGCTGAAGACATATATATGCAATATGAGTGAAAGTCATAGCGCCCCCTACAGGAAACAGGAAGTTGTTGTAAATTTATTATTTATTGTCCAATCTTCCCCAAATTTGACATGTTTTATAAGAGTCCAGGCCTGAAGACATATACGTGCAATTATGAGTGAAAGTCATAGCGCCACCTACTGACAACAGGAATGGTTGTATACTGCCAGCCACCCTCATAGAAGTGCTGTAAAGGGACGCCCCACATGTTCTCACAGTTTCATTTCCAGCGCCACATGCTCCAGCAGAAAAATTCACTCTACTGTTGCGTGCAGTTTCTCCGACTTTCACGGAATGCACGACAGCGGGTACCCCACGTGCACGTTCCCACTGACGTGCTCGCGGGGGCGAGGGCCCGTTCATCGCTGCTTGCAGCTTTAATTATTATTATTATTATTATTTGTCTGCTGCAAAAACGGCGTTTTTGAGGCCTTCCGTAAGCCATCCCCAAAAACTCACCAAAAGTTGGAACGTGGCGTCGGGGGGGTGGGGTAGGTGCGAAAATTGCAATGTTCTTGTAGTGTTTCGGAACGGGCGTCGCCAGCGGACTCCATAGCGCCCCCTAATGGCGTTGAAACCTTAACTTTGTTAAAGTTCATCCGATATTCATGAAATTTGGTATGCATATCCACTAATTATTTGAAACATATTACGAATTGTTTTTTTTAGCTCCGCCCAACCGAAGTCGCCATATTGAATTTTGTGTTTTTCAGTGCATTTTACATACTTTTACGAACTCCTCCTAGAGAATTCATCGGATTCGCTTGAATTTGGGTTGTATAACCCTGGATCTACTGTGATTCTAAATTGCGAAGGAATTTTGATCGCTCGAGCGGTGATGTCATACGTGAATTTTGAAAGTTCGCCATGACACAGTAGGCTGTTGTTACTTGCCTTACCTAGTCCCAGCTGCCCCAAACTTCTCAAGCTTGATAATAGTCCTTGCCTGAAGACATATACAATGCCACGACAGCGGGTACCCCGACGTGCGCGTTCCCCGACGTGCCCGCGGGGGCGAGGGCCCGTTCATCGCTGCTTGCAGCTTTAATTAGGGCCCGAGCACGAAAGTGCCAGGAACCCAACGGTGTCCTGGCACGAAGTGCGAGGAAAACTATTGTTTTTCTAAGTATTATTATTATAGGGCCCGAGCACGAAAGTGCCAGGACCCCAACGTGTCCTGGCACGAAGTGCGAGGAAACCTTACTTGTTTTTCTACAGATTATTATTATTATTATTATTATTATTTTCCGCGCGGAGATTGCCTTTTTGGGACCTTTCCATCCCAAAAACTCACCATAAGTGGAATATGCGTCAGAAGTGGCGCGAAATCCAATGTTCTGGAGTGACCCGGCTCGGGTGTCCGCCAGGGGCGAGATAGCGCCCCCTAATGTAGGCAGTTTTTCAGAGAAGTTTCTTCGATCTTCACGAAATTCAAGTATGTCTTGCTCACATCCTCATACCTGGATTAAATATTTTTCAGATTTTTTCGGCCACAGGAAGTCGCCATGTTGGACTCCTGCTTTTTTTTTAAATTTACGACGCTATTTGAAGACTTTAGGATGCACAAAAAATTATGAAACTTTACACGCACATCCAAACTAGTAATTACTTTATTTTAGTGGTGAAATTTTGCTTGGGCGTGGCACGTTGGCTCTCTAGCGCCCCCTTATGTCTTGTTTCTTGTGAACATACCTTTAGGTACTCGGATATGCATGAAACTTGGCAATGTGATGGACACCTGTGAACTTTATGTAAATATACAGCCATTAGGTTCAGTGTGTTTAGCGGGCTCTCTAGCGCCCCCTAACGCGTGGAAGGCCGTAGTTTGGTCAAAGTTGAACCGATATTCATGAAATTTGGTATACATATCCCACTCATTATTTGAAACATATTCCTAATTGGGTTTCATTAGCTCCGCCCAACCGGAAGTCGGCCATATTGAATTTTGTGTTTTTCGTGTCATTTTTGTATTTTATGCATACTTTTACGAACTCCTCCTAGAGACTTCATCGGATTCGCTTGAAATTTGGGTTGTATAACCCTGGATCTACTGTGATTCTAAATTGCGAAGGAAATTTTGATCGCTCGAACAGTGATGTTATACGTGAATTTTGATTGTTCGCCATGACACAAGAGGCTGTTGTTACTTGACTTTACATAGTCTGATCTGCCCCAAACTTCACAAGCTGGATAAGAGACCAGGCCTGAAGACATATATGTGACATTAAAAGTGAAATTCATAGCGCCCCCTACAGGAAACAGGAAATTGTTATAAATTGACTATACATTGTCCAATCTTCCCCAAATTTGGGATGCATATCCCACTCATTATTTGAAACATATTCCTAATTGGGTTTCATTAGCTCCGCCCAACCGGAAGTCGGCCATATTGAATTTTGTGTTTTTCATGTCATTTATGTATTTTATGCATACTTTAACGAACTCCTCCTAGAGAGTTCATCGGATTCGCGTGAAACTTGGGTAGTGTAACCCTCAAACTACTGTGATGATAAATTGCGAAGGAAATTTTGATCGCTCGAACGGTGATGTCATAGGTGAATTTCGAAAGTTCGCCATGACAGGGTGGTACGTCCAGGCTTTCATGTAATTTATGTATTTTATGCATACTTTTACAAACTACTCCTAGAGACTTCATCGGATTCGCGTGAAATTTGGGTGGTATAACCCTCAAACTACTGTGATGATAAATTGTGCAGGAATTTTTGATAGGTCGAACGGTGATGTCATACGTAAATTTTGAAGGTACGAAGGTATGTTGTGACACAGGAGGCTGTTGTAACTTGACTTTACATAGTCCGATCTGCCCCAAATTTCACAAGCTGGATAATAGTCCAGGCCTGAAGACATATACGTGCCATTATGAGTGAAAGTCATAGCGCCACCTACTGACAACAGGAAATGGTTGTATACTGCCAGCCACCCTCATAGAAGTGCTTTAAAGGACGCCCCACATGTTCTCACAGTTCATTTCCAGCGCCACATGCTCCAAGCAGAAAATTCACTCTAACTGTTGCGTGCAGTTTCCGACTTTCACGGGAATGCACGACAGCGGGTACCCCGAAGTGCGCGTTCCCCAGATGTGCCCGCGGGGGCGAGGGCCCGTTCATCGCTGCTTGCAGCTTTAATTAGGGCCCGAGCACGAAAGTGCCAGGACCCAACGGTGTCCTGGCACGAAGTGCGAGGAAACCTATTGTTTTTCTACAGATTATTAGGGCCCGAGCACGAAAGTGCCAGGACCCAACGGTGTCCTGGCACGAAGTGCGAGGAAACCTATTGTTTTTCTACAGATTATTATTATTATTATTATTATTATTATTATTATTATTATTTTTCCGCTGGGAGATCGCGTTTTTGGGACCTTTCCCATCCCCAAAAACTCACCATAAGTGGACTATGCGTCGGATCTGGTGGGAAATTCAATGTTCTGGAGTGACCCGGCTCGGGTGTCTCCAGGGGGCGAGATAGCGCCCCCTAATGTAGGCAGTTTTTCAGAGAAGTTTCTTCGATCTTCACGAAATTCAAGTATGTCATTTCTCACATGCTCATACCTGGATTAAATATTTTTCAGATTTTTTCGGCCAACAGGAAGTCAGCCATGTTGGACTTCCTGCGTTTTTTTAAATTTACGAACGCATATTTGAAGACTTTAGGATGCACAAAAAATTATGAAACTTTACACGCACATCCAAACTAGTAATTACTTTATTTTAGTGGTGAAATTTTGCTTGGGCGTGGCACGTTGGCTCTCTAGCGCCCCCTTATGTCTTGTTTCTTGTGAACATACCTTTAGGTACTCGGATACGCATGAAACGTAGCAATATGATGGACACCTGTGAACTTTATGTAAATATACAGCCATTAGGTTCAGTGTGTTTAGCGGGCTCTCTAGCGCCCCCTAACGTGTGGAAGGCCGTAATTTGGTCAAAGTTGATCCGATATTCATGAAATTTGGTAGGCATATCCCACCCATTATTTCAGACATATTCCTCATCGGGTTTCATTAGCTCCGCCCACCGGGAAGTCGGCCATATTGAATTTTGTGCGTTTTTCATGTATTTTATGCATACTTTTACGAACTCCTCCTAGAGCGTTTATCGGATCCGCGTCAAATTTGGGTGGTATAATCCACCCACTACTGTGATGCTAAATTGCGAAGGGATTTTTGATCGCTCGCACGGTGATGTCATACGTCATGTGCGAAGACGCCATTTTGTCACTTTTTAGGTATGGAACTTTGCGATACTCCTCCTAGAGGATTCAAGCGATCCATCTCAAAGTTGGGCAGCAGAATCTCAACACCTTCACGATGCTAAATTGCGAAGCTTTTGTATTTTCGTGAAACGGCGTTCTTGTGGCGGCGCGGCGAATTCTGATGTTTCGCCATGACACAGGAGGCTGTTGTAACTTGACTTTACATAGTCCGATCTGCCCCAAATTTCACAAGCTGGATAATAGTCCAGGCCTGAAGACATATATGTGCCATTATGAGTGAAAGTCATAGCGCCCCCTACAGGAAGCAGGAAATTGTTGTAAATTGTCTATACATTGTCCAATCTTCCCCAAACTTGACATGTTTTATAAGGGTCCCAGCCTGAAGACATATACGTGGTATTATGCGTGATAGTCATAGCGCCCTCTACAGGAAAGAGGAAGTTGTTGTAAATTGACTATACATTGTCCAATCTTCCCCAAATTTGACATGTTTTAAAAGATTCTTGGCCTGAAGACATATACGTGGTATTATGAGTGAAAGTCATAGCGCCACCTACTGGCAACAGGAAATGGTTGTATACTGCCAGCCACCCTCATAGAAGTGCTTTAAATGACACCACACATGTTCTCAACAGTACATTTCCAGCGCCACATGCTCCAAGCAGAAAATTCACTCTAACTGTTGTATGCAGTTTCCGACTTTCACGGGAATGCACGACAGCGGGTATCCCGACGTGCGCGTTCCCCAGACGTGCCCGCGGGGGCGAGGGCCCGTTCATCGCTGCTTGCAGCTTTAATTATTATTATTTTTCCGCTGGGAGATCGCGTTTTTGAGGCCTTTCCCATCCCCAAAAACTCACCAAAAGTGGACTATGCGTCGGATCTGGTGGGAAATTCAATGTTCTGGAGTGAACCGGCTTGGGTGTGTCCAGGGGGCGAGATAGCGCCCCCTAATGTAGGCAGTTTTTCAGAGAAAGTTTCTTCGATCTTCACGAAATTCAAGTATGTCATTGCTCACATCCTCATACCTAGATTAAATATTTTTCAGATTTTTTCGGCCAACAGGAAGTCAGGCATGTTGGACTTCCTGCTTTTTTTTTAAATGTACGAACGCATATTTGAAGACTTTAGGATGCACAAAAAATTATGAAACTTTACACGCACATCCAAACTAGTAATTACTTTATTTTAATGGTGAAATTTTGCATGGGCGTGGCATGTTGGCTCTCTAGCGCCCCCTTATGTCTTTTAGATATGGAACATACCTTTATGTACTCGGAAACGCATGAAACTTGGCAATATGATGGACACCTGTGAACTCTATGTAAATATACAGCCATTAGGTTCAGTGGGTTTAGCCGGCTCTCTAGCGCCCCCTAACGCATGGAAGGCCGTAGTTTGGTCAAAGTTGATCCGATATTCATGAAATTTGGTAGGCATATCCCCCCTCATTATTTCGGACATATTCTTCATCGGGTTTCATTAGCACCGCCCACCCGGAAGTCGGCCATATTGGAATATGTGCGTTTTTCATGTATTTTATGCATACTTTTACGAACTCCTCCTAGAGCGTTTATCGGATCCGCGTCAAATTTGGGTGGTATAATCCACCCACTACTGTGATGCTAAATTGCGAAGGGATTTTTGATCGCTCGCACGGTGATGTCATACGTCATGTGCGAAGACGCCATTTTGTCACTTTTTAGGTATGGAACTTTGCGATACTCCTCCTAGAGGATTCAAGCGATCCATCTCAAAGTTGGGCAGCAGAATCTCAACACCTTCACGATGCTAAATTGCGAAGCTTTTGTGTTTTCGTGAAACGGCGTTCTTGTGGCAGCAGGGCGCATTTTGATGTTTCGCCATGACACAGGAGGCTGTTGTAACTTGACTTTACATAGTCCGATCTGCCCCAAATTTCACAAGCTGGATAATAGTCCAGGCCTGAAGACATATATATGCAATTATGAGTGAAAGTCATAGCGCCCCCTACAGGAAACAGGAAGTTGTTGTAAATTGACTATTTATTGTCCAATCTTCCCCAAATTTGACATATTTTGTAAGAGACCCGTCCTGAAGACATATACATAGTATTATGGGTGATAGTCATAGTGCCCCCTACTGGCAACAGGAAGTTGTAGTAAATTGACCATGTATTGTCCAATCTTCCCCAAATTTGACATGTTTTAAAAGAATCTTGGCCTGAAGACATGTACGTGCCCCGACGTGCCCGTTCCCCAAACGTGCCCGCAATGGCGAGGGCCCGTTCATCGCTGCTTGCAGCTTTAATTATTATTATTAGGGCCCGAGCACGAAAGTGCCAGGACCCAACGGTGTCCTGGCACGAGGTGCGAGGAAACCTATTGTTTTTCTACAGATTATTATTATTAGGGCCCGAGCACGAAAGTGCCAGGACCCAACGGTGTCCTGGCACGAAGTGCGAGGAAACCTATTGTTTTTCTACAGATTATTATTATTATTATTCTTTTTCTGCCGGGAGATCGCGTTTTTGGGACTTTTCCCATCCCCAAAAACTCACCATAAGTGGAATATGCGTCAGAAGTGGCGCGAAATTCAATGTTCTGTAGTGACCCGGCTCGGGTGTCTCCAGGGGGCGAGATAGCGCCCCCTAATGTAGGCACTTTTTCAGAGAAAGTTTCTTCGATCTTCACGAAAATCAAGTATGTCATTGCTCACGCCCTCATACCTGGATTAAATATTTTGCAGATTTTTTTGGCCAACAGGAAGTCAGCCATGTTGGACTTCCTGCGTGATTTTAAAATTTACGAACACATGTTTGAAGACTTTAGGATGCACAAAAAATTATGAAACTTTACACGCACATCCAAACTAGTAATTACTTTATTTTAGTGGTGAAATTTTGCATGGGCGTGGCATGTTAGCTCTCTAGCGCCCCCTTATGTCTTTTAGATATGGAACATACCTTGAGGTACTCGGAATCGCATGAAACTTGGCAATATGATGGACACCTGTGAACTCTATGTAAATATACAGCCATTAGGTTCAGTGGGTTTAGCTGGCTCTGTAGCGCCCCCTAACGCGTGGAAGGCCGTAGTTTGGTCAAAGTTGATCCGATATTCATGAAATTTGGTAGGCATATCCCCCTCATTATTTCGGACATATTCTTCATCGGATTTCATTAGCTCCGCCCACCCGGAAGTCGGCCATATTGGAATATGTGCGTTTTTCATGTATTTTATGCATACTTTTACGAACTCCTCTAGAGCGTTATCGGATCCGCGTCAAATTTGGGTGGTATAATCCACCCACTACTGTGATGCTAAATTGTGAAGGGATTTTGATCGCTCGCACGGTGATGTCATACGTCATGTGCGAAGACGCCATTTTGTCACTTTTTAGGTATGGAACTTTGCGATACTCCTCCTAGAGGATTCAAGCGATCCATCTCAAAGTTGGGCAGCAGAATCTCAACACCTTCACGATGCTAAATTGCGAAGCTTTTGTGTTTTCGTGAAACGGCGTTCTTGTGGCAGCGCGGCGCATTTTGATGTTTCGCCATGACACAGGAGCTGTTGTAACTTGACTTTACATAGTCCGATCTGCCCCAAATTTCACAAGCTGGATAATAGTCCCCGGCCTGAAGACATATATATGCAATTATGAGTGAAAGTCATAGCGCCCCCTACAGGAAACAGGAAGTTGTTGTAAATTGACTATTTATTGTCCAATCTTCCCCAAATTTGACATATTTTATAAGAGACCCGTCCTGAAGACATATACATGGTATTATGCGTGCTAGTCATAGCGCCCCCTACTGGCAACAGGAAGTTGTAGTAAATTGACCATGTATTGTCCAATCTTCCCCAAATTTGACATGTTTTAAAAGAATCTTGGCCTGAAGACATGTACGTGCCCCGACGTGCGCGTTCCCCAAACATGCCCGCAAGGGCGAGGGCCCGTTCATCGCTGCTTGCAGCTTTAATTAGGGCCCGAGCACGAAAGTGCCAGGACCCAACGGTGTCCTGGCACGAAGTGCAAGGAACCTATTGTTTTTCTGGGGTTATTATTAGGGCCCGAGCACGAAAGTGCCAGGACCCAACGGTGTCCTGGCACGAAGTGCAAGGAACCTATTGTTTTTCTGGGGATTATTATTAGGGCCCGAGCACGAAAGTGCCAGGACCCAACGGTGTCCTGGCACGAAGTGCAAGGAACCTATTGTTTTTCTGGGGATTATTATTAGGGCCCGAGCACGAAAGTGCCAGGACCCAACGGTGTCCTGGCACGAAGTGCAAGGAACCTATTGTTTTTCTGGGGATTATTATTATTATTCTTTTTCCGCTGCGATCGCGTTTTTGACGACCTTAGCCATCCCCAAAACTCACGAAAAGTGGAGTATGCGTCAGAACTGGTGGGAAATTCAATGTTCTGGAGTGACTGGGCTCGGGTGTCTCCAGAGGGCTCCATAGCGCCCCCTAACGTACGCAGTTTTTCAGAGAAAGTTTCTTCGATCTTCACGAAATTCAAGTATGTCATTGCTCACGCCCTCATACCTGGATTAAATGATTTTGAGATTTCTTCGGCAAACAGGAAGTCAGCCATGTTGGACTTCCTGCGTGATTTTAGAATTTACGAACGCATATTTGAAGACTTTAGGATGCACAAAAATTTATGAAACTTTACACACACATCCAAACTAGTAATTACTTCATTTTAGTGGTGAAATTTTGCTTGGGCGTGGCATGTTGGCTCTCTAGCGCCCCCTTATGTCTTTCAGATTTTGAACATACCTTTAGGTACTCGAAAACTCATGAAATTTGGCAAGATGATAGACACCTGTGAACTTTATTTAAATATATAGCCATTAGGCTCAGTGTGTTTAGCCGGCTCTATAGCGCCCCCTAACGCGTTGAAATTTTAACTTTGTCAAAGTTGATCCGATAATCATGAAATTTGGTATGCATATCCCACTCATCATTTGAAACATATTCCTCATTGGGTTTCATTAGCTCCGCCCACCCGGAAGTCGGCCATATTGGATTTCATGTCACTTTTAGCATTTTATAGGCCGCGTACTTTAACGAACTCCTCCTACAGATTTAATCAGATCGATTTGAAATTTGGTCAGGACCATCTTAAGACCTTGAAGATGAAAAGTTATTAAAATCGTGAGTTTTCACTTAACGAGCGGAACGTGGCGTGGCGTCCATTTTGAGCCATTCGCCATGAAACAGGCAGTTATTGTAACTCAACTGTACATAGTCCGATCTGCCCCAAATCTCTCAGGTATGATGGTGGTCCAGTACTGATGACATGTATATGAAAAATTATACTCATAGCCCCGCCCCAAGACGTTAGCCCCGCCCCCTTTCATATCTCATGAACCGTTTATAGTAGAGTCTTGCGGGAGGTGTCATATCACTCAGCAGAGAGTGCCTGTTTCATTGGGGATGGTTAGCCCCGCCCCCTACACATTAGCCCCGCCCCCTTTCATAACTCATGATCCGTTTGTAGTAGAGTCTTGTGGGGGGTGTCATATCACTCAGCAGAGAGTGCCTGTTTCATTGGTGAAAGTTATGCCCGCCCCCTACACATTAGCCACGCCCCCTTTCATAACTCGTGATCCGTTTGTCGTAGAGTCTTGTGGGAGGTGTTATATCGCTCAGCAGAGAGTGCCTGTCGTAGAGCCTTGCGGCAGGCGTCGTGGCGCTCGTCAGAGTTTCGGCTTCACGGTGCCCGGCCGCGTCGGTCGGCGTCCCGCCAGCATCCTCGACGCGCAAGGGGCGAGGGCCCGTTCATCGCTGCTTGCAGCTTTAATTATTATTCTTTTTCCGCTGCAAGATCGCGTTTTTGACGACCTTAGCCATCCCCAAAACTCACGAAAAGTGGAGTATGCGTCAGAACTGGTGGGAAATTCAATGTTCTGGAGTGACTGGGCTCGGGTGTCTCCAGAGGGCTCCATAGCGCCCCCTAACGTACGCAGTTTTTCAGAGAAAGTTTCTTCGATCTTCACGAAATTCAAGTATGTCATTGCTCACGCCCTCATACCTGGATTAAATGATTTTGAGATTTCTTCGGCAAACAGGAAGTCAGCCATGTTGGACTTCCTGCGTGATTTTAGAATTTACGAACGCATATTTGAAGACTTTAGGATGCACAAAAATTTATGAAACTTTCACACACATCCAAACTAGTAATTACTTCATTTTAGTGGTGAAATTTTGCTTGGGCGTGGCATGTTGGCTCTCTAGCGCCCCCTTATGTCTTTCAGATTTTGAACATACCTTTAGGTACTCGAAAACTCATGAAATTTGGCAAGATGATAGACACCTGTGAACTTTATTTAAATTATAGA
>NC_051288.1:27703657-27716157 GCF_015220745.1 Sebastes umbrosus | reverse complement strand
CTAGAGGTCTAGAGGTCTAGAAGGTCTAGAGGTCTAGAGGTCTAGAGGTCTAGAGGGTCTAGAGGTCTAGAGGGTCTAGAGGGTCTAGAGGTCTAGAGGTCTAGAGGTCTAGAGGGTCTAGAGGTCTAGAGGGTCTAGAGGTCTAGAGGGTCTAGAGGGTCTAGAGGGTCTAGAGGTCTAGAGGTCTAGAGGGTCTAGAGGTCTAGAGGTCTAGAGGGTCTAGAGGTCTAGAGGGTCTAGAGGTCTAGAGGTCTAGAGGTCTAGAGGGTCTAGAGGTCTAGAGGGTCTAGAGGTCTAGAGGTCTAGAGGTCTAGAGGGTCTAGAGGTCTAGAGGGTCTAGAGGTCTAGAGGGTCTAGAGGTCTAGAGGTCTAGAGGGTCTAGAGGTCTAGAGGGTCTAGAGGTCTAGAGGGTCTAGAGGTCTAGAGGTCTAGAGGTCTAGAAGGTCTAGAGGTCTAGAGGTCTAGAGGTCTAGAGGGTCTAGAGGTCTAGAGGGTTTAGAGGGTCTAGAGGTCTAGAGGTCTAGAGGTCTAGAGGGTCTAGAGGTCTAGAGGGTCTAGAGGTCTAGAGGGTCTAGAGGGTCTAGAGGGTCTAGAGGTCTAGAGGTCTAGAGGGTCTAGAGGTCTAGAGGTCTAGAGGGTCTAGAGGTCTAGAGGGTCTAGAGGGTCTAGAGGTCTAGAGGGTCTAGAGGTCTAGAGGGTCTAGAGGTCTAGAGGTCTAGAGGGTCTAGAGGTCTAGAGGTCTAGAGGTCTAGAGGGTCTAGAGGTCTAGAGGGTCTAGAGGTCTAGAGGTCTAGAGGGTCTAGAGGTCTAGAGGGTCTAGAGGTCTAGAGGGTCTAGAGGTCTAGAGGTCTAGAGGTCTAGAAGGTCTAGAGGTCTAGAGGTCTAGAGGTCTAGAGGGTCTAGAGGTCTAGAGGGTTTAGAGGGTCTAGAGGTCTAGAGGTCTAGAGGTCTAGAGGGTCTAGAGGTCTAGAGGGTCTAGAGGTCTAGAGGGTCTAGAGGGTCTAGAGGGTCTAGAGGTCTAGAGGTCTAGAGGGTCTAGAGGTCTAGAGGTCTAGAGGGTCTAGAGGTCTAGAGGTCTAGAGGTCTAGAAGGTCTAGAGGTCTAGAGGGTCTAGAGGTCTAGAGGGTCTAGAGGTCTAGAAGGTCTAGAGGTCTAGAGGGTCTAGAGGGTCTAGAGGTCTAGAGGGTCTAGAGGTCTAGAGGGTCTAGAGGTCTAGAGGGTCTAGAGGGTCTAGAGGTCTAGAGGGTCTAGAGGTCTAGAGGGTCTAGAGGTCTAGAGGGTCTAGAGGTCTAGAGGTCTAGAGGTCTAGAGGGTCTAGAGGGTCTAGAGGTCTAGAGGTCTAGAGGGTCTAGAGGTCTAGAGGTCTAGAAGGTCTAGAGGTCTAGAGGGTCTAGAGGGTCTAGAGGTCTAGAGGGTCTAGAGGGTCTAGAGGTCTAGAGGTCTAGAGGGTCTAGAGGTCTAGAGGGTCTAGAGGGTCTAGAGGTCTAGAGGGTCTAGAGGGTCTAGAGGTCTAGAGGGTCTAGAGGTCTAGAGGTCTAGAGGGTCTAGAGGGTCTAGAGGTCTAGAGGGTCTAGAGGTCTAAGGGTCTAGAGGTCTAGAGGTCTAGAGGGAACAGGAGGGGAAGGTGTCCTGATCAGATCACCTCCTGACCCCCAGAGGGTTTATTAATATTAATAATGATGATGATGTATAAAGGGTTAAATGTGGTCCATCATCTGTGTCGTCGTCCCCCCCCCCCCCCCCCGTCCCCGTCCCTCCCCCCTTCCAGCCGCGGTCTAAGAAGCGGCGCCCGACGTTCCGCCGGCTGCTGAAGACGAGCGGCGTGAAGCTGGACAACAAGCTGAAGAACCGTCAGATGAAGCAGCAGAACGTGGCGAAGAAGCAGAGGAAGGAGCAGAAGAAGATGAGGGCGGCGGTGAAGGACGCCGCCCTCAGGACGCCGCGCCCGCTGGAGACGTACAGGAAGAGACCCGGTGAGTAGAGCGGTAGGACTCCGTGTCCCACAATGCACCGCTGCGAGCCCGTACTGACCCGCTGCCTGTGTGTGACAGAGGAAGAGGAGGAGGAGGAGTTCCTGGAGAGTCTGCCCACAGACATGATGGAGGAGGACGACCTGCAGCAGATGACCGCCATGGCTCGCCAAGCGTCCTTCATCACCAGAGACCTGTCGTCATGGTAACGCCCACACACACACACACAGTACTAGAGGGATGACGTGGGCGTGTGCACGTGCCCGGTCACTGAGGCGTGTGCACGTGCCCGGTCACTGAGGCGTGCTTGTTTCCAGCGGTCCGGTGCACGGCGGGAAGAAGAGGAGCGCCGAGGTCGTCCGCGGTTACGAGAAGGTTCCCAGGAAGCTGGCGAGGACGGAGGACAAGGAGGTCATCCACCTGCTGCCCATCAAGGACCGCCGAGGACTCGTCCCTCAGAGCGTAGAGAGAGGTACTCCACATAGAGACATAGACATAGATAGAGATAGAGATAGATAGAGATAGATAGATATAGAGATAGATAGAGATAGATATAGAGATAGAGATAGAGAGAGATAGAGATAGAGATAGATAGAGATAGAGATAGATAGATATAGAGATAGATAGAGATAGATAGATATAGAGATAGAGATAGATAGATATAGAGATAGAGATAGAGAGAGATAGAGATAGAGATAGAGAGAGATAGAGATAGAGATAGATAGATATAGAGATAGATAGATATAGAGATAGATAGAGATAGATAGATATAGAGATAGAGATAGATAGATATAGAGATAGAGATAGAGAGAGATAGAGATAGAGATAGATAGATATAGAGATAGATAGATATAGAGATAGATAGAGATAGATAGATATAGAGATAGATAGATATAGAGATAGATAGAGATAGAGATAGATAGAGATAGATAGATATAGAGATAGAGATAGAGAGAGATAGAGATAGATAGATATAGAGATAGAGATAGATAGATATAGAGATAGAGATAGAGATAGAGAGAGATAGAGATAGATAGATATAGAGATAGAGATAGATAGATAGATAGATAGAGATAGAGATAGATAGAGATAGAGATAGAGAGAGATAGAGAGAGATAGAGAGAGAGAGAGATAGAGATAGAGATAGATAGAGATAGAGATAGAGATAGAGATAGAGATAGAGATAGATAGATAGATAGATAGAGATAGAGATAGATAGAGAGAGAGATAGAGAGAGAGAGAGATAGAGATAGAGAGAGATAGAGAGAGATAGAGAGAGAGAGAGATAGAGATAGAGATAGATAGAGATAGAGATAGAGATAGAGATAGAGATAGATATAGAGAGAGATAGAGATAGAGATAGAGATAGAGATAGATAGAGATAGATATAGAGATAGAGATAGAGATAGATATAGAGATAGAGATAGAGATAGAGATAGATAGAGATAGAGATAGATATAGAGATAGAGATAGAGATAGATATAGAGATAGAGATAGAGATAGATAGAGATAGAGATAGAGAGAGATAGATAGAGATAGAGATAGATAGAGATAGATATAGAGAGAGATAGAGATAGATAGAGATAGATATAGAGATAGAGATAGAGAGAGAGAGAGATAGAGATAGAGATAGATAGAGATAGATATAGAGATAGAGATAGAGATAGATAGAGATAGATATAGAGATAGAGATAGAGATAGATAGAGATAGAGATAGATATAGAGATAGAGATAGATAGATATAGAGATAGAGATAGAGATAGAGATAGAGAGAGATAGAGATAGAGATAGAGATAGATAGAGATAGAGATAGATATAGAGATAGAGATAGATAGATATAGAGATAGAGATAGAGATAGAGAGAGATAGAGATAGAGATAGAGATCTAGAGATAGATAGAGATAGATTCAGTGGCGGCTGGTGGATTTTTTTTTGGGTAGGGCCAATCAATTTCAACAAACATCCTAGTACGATTCAATGCAAAAAAAGGTATCAAAAACGCATTACTACTTTGCAGTTACATTTTTATCATTTATTCCAACACTGACATAAGGACATCTTATTCATACAATTCAGTATGTTAATATAACATACGACAGATCATTTATAAAGGAACTTTGCTCTTCTGTCCTTCTGAGTGGCAAACCTCTCAATGACCTTCTTATTGAAGTCAGGCATGTTCCTGACAAGTTTCTTCTCCATGGAGAGCATAGCCAGAGCATTAAGGCGATCCTGTGTCATGGTGTTTCTCAGGAAGGTCTTGATCCTCTTCAATGTAGAGAAGCACCTCTCGGATTCAGCTGTTGTCATGGGTGTGATGATGAGGATGCTGAGGAGACTGACAGTCTCTGTGAAGGTGCAGCTGCATTGCAATGTTCACTCTGCCTAGCATAGCTAGCTTCACGGAGTTATCTATGTGCATCCTGGTGTTCTCGTGTTTTCTTATTTTTTCAGACAAGTGTTTCATGTCTCTTACTCCCGTCTCTGCCCATGCTGAATCTGACCCTGTCGACTTAAAAAGCACGCATGGGAAGCAAAATACAGCATTAGCTTGACTGCATCCAGCTAGCCAGGCCTTCCTCGCGTACCAGTCTTTACAGAAGCTCCGCATGTGTCTGTTGTTTTATGCTGAGTCCAGGAGGTTGATCTGGGCCCAGTTGTTTCACCAGGAGTTTCTCCGCCAAAGTCCTTCTCTCAAACGGGTCTTGGAGGAGAGATTTGATCGAGTTAGGGTTGAGTCTTGCAAGAGTAGCGCTACTAGTGCTTGGCTGTTCCATTGTCATGCCGTTAAAATGGGCTGTGAGAGAAGAGAAGTGGAGAGAAGCGAGAGACGAGAAGACAAGATCACGCGAGAACTGACATGAGCCCTGACGAGAACAGAGAGAGACACACGTGAACGTGCGCGTGCACACCATGGGCCAAATCAGTTTGGCCCTCCCGGAAGTCTTTTTTACGGCGCTGATTGGATGAATTGTATGTCATTCATGCTTGTAATCATATATCTTTAATCAGTGATTGGCTGTACTGCTTATTAGACCCGCCTTTCTGGGGCCAAATCCATTTGGCCCCAGAAAGTGCACGTGCAGCAGAGCAGCTGAGAGGTGCACTAGCAGAGAGTTCAAGGAGGAAAGCAGATATTTGGCGCAGTTATCCTATTTTACAAATATTACGGGTATATTCCATAGGTCAAAAACACACATATTGACAATTTTTAGAATTTTTATAATTTTTATAATTAATAATTTTATAATTTTTTTTTTTTTTTTTTTTTTTTTTTTTTTGGTGGCTCAAGGTGGGTGGGGCCAGGCCCCGTGGCCCTCTATTGGCCGGCCGCCACTGAGATAGAGATAGATATATAGATAGAAATAGATAGAGATAGAGATAGAGGTAGAGATAGATATATATAGAGATAGAGATAGATATAGAGATAAGAGATAGAGATAGATATAGAAATAGAGATAGAGATAGATATATAGATAGAGATAGAGATAGATATATAGATAGAGATAGAGATAGATATATAGATAGAGATAGATATAGAGATAGAGATAGATAGAGATAGAGATAGAGGTAGAGATAGATATATATAGAGATAGAGATAGATATATAGATAGAGATAGAGATAGATATATAGATAGAGATAGAGATAGAGATAGATATAGAGATAGAGATAGATATATAGATAGAGATAGAGATAGATATATAGATAGAGATAGAGATAGATATATAGATAGAGATAGAGATAGAGATAGATATATAGATAGAGATAGAGATAGATATATAGATAGAGATAGAGATAGATATATAGATAGAGATAGATATATAGATAGAGATAGATATAGAGATAGAGATAGATATATAGATAGAGATAGAGATAGATATATAGATAGAGATAGAGATAGATATATAGATAGAGATAGATATAGAGATAGAGATAGATATATAGATAGAGATAGAGATAGAGATAGATATAGAGATAGAGATAGATATATAGATAGAGATAGATATAGATAGAGATAGAGATAGATATATAGATAGAGATAGATAGAGATAGAGATAGATATATAGATAGAGATAGAGATAGATAGAGATAGATAGATAGATAGAGATAGAGATAGATAGAGATTGATATATAGATAGAGATAGAGATAGAGATAGATATATAGATAGAGATAGAGGTAGAGATAGATATATAGATAGAGATAGATATATAGATAGAGATAGATATATAGATAGAGATAGAGATAGATATATAGATAGAGATAGAGATAGATATATAGATAGAGATAGAGATAGAGATAGATATATAGATAGAGATAGAGATAGATATATAGATAGAGATAGAGATAGATATATAGATAGAGATAGAGATAGATATATAGATAGAGATAGATATATAGATAGAGATAGAGATAGATATATAGATAGAGATAGATATAGAGATAGAGATAGATATATAGATAGAGATAGATATAGATAGAGATAGAGATAGATATAGAGATAGAGATAGATATAGAGATAGAGATAGATATATAGATAGAGATAGATATATAGATAGAGATAGATAGAGATAGAGATAGATATATAGATAGAGATAGATATATAGATAGAGATAGAGATAGATATAGAGATAGAGATAGATATATAGATAGAGATAGATAGAGGTAGAGATAGATATATAGATAGAGATAGAGATAGATAGAGATAGATATATAGATAGAGATAGATATAGAGATAGAGATAGAGATAGAGATAGATATATAGATAGAGATAGAGATAGAGATAGATATATAGATAGAGATAGAGATAGATATATAGATAGAGATAGAGATAGATATATAGATAGAGATAGAGATAGATATATAGATAGAGATAGAGATAGATATATAAATAGAGATAGAGATAGAGATAGAGATAGATATATAGATAGAGATAGAGATAGAGATAGATATATAGATAGAGATAGATATAGATAGAGATAGAGATAGATATATAGATAGAGATAGAGATAGATATATAGATAGAGATAGATAGAGATAGAGATAGATAGAGATTGATATATAGATAGAGATAGAGATAGATATATAGATAGAGATAGAGGTAGAGATAGATATATAGATAGAGATAGAGATAGATATATAGATAGAGATAGAGATAGATATATAGATAGAGGTAGAGATAGATATATAGATAGAGATAGAGATAGATATATAGATAGAGATAGAGATAGATAGAGATAGAGATAGATATATAGATAGAGATAGAGATAGATATATAGATAGAGATAGAGATAGATATATAGATAGAGATAGATATATAGATAGAGATAGAGATAGATATATAGATAGAGGTAGAGATAGATATATAGATAGAGATAGATATATAGATAGAGATAGAGATAGATAGAGATAGAGATAGATAGAGATAGATAGAGATAGATAGAGATAGAGATAGATAGAGATAGATAGAGATAGATATAGAGGTAGAGATAGATATATAGATAGAGATAGATATATAGATAGAGATAGATATATAGATAGAGATAGAGATAGATATATAGATAGAGATAGAGATAGATATAGATAGAGATAGAGATAGATAGAGATAGATATATAGATAGAGATAGATAGATAGATAGAGATAGAGATAGATATATAGATAGAGATAGATATATAGATGAGATAGAGGTAGAGATAGATATATAGATAGAGATAGATATATAGATAGAGATAGAGATAGATATATAGATAGAGATAGAGATAGATATATAGATAGAGATAGAGATAGAGATAGATATATAGATAGAGATAGAGATAGATATATAGATAGAGATAGAGATAGATATATAGATAGAGATAGAGATAGAGATAGATATATAGATAGAGATAGAGATAGAGATAGATATATAGATAGAGATAGAGATAGAGATAGAGATAGATATATAGATAGAGATAGAGATAGAGATAGATATAGAGATAGAGATAGAGATAGATATATAGATAGAGATAGAGATAGAGATAGATATATAGATAGAGATAGAGATATAGTCTGTAGTGTTTCTCTGTTCTGTCTGACAGAGCTTTTATTTTTGAACTATATTTTGGTCTCGTCTTCGTCTCGTCTTCGTCTCGTCTTCGTCTTCGTCTCGTCTTCGTCTTCATCCTCTCACGTTGATGTCGTCATCGTTGGTGTTTAATGACGTCGGTGCAGTCAAGCCGTCGTCATGGAAACACACCACACATCCAGTCGTCCTCGCTGTCCTTCATGAAATGAACTCTGGTTCTGTTGTTTGTCTGCAGTCATCAAGAAGGAGGAAGAGGAGGAGGAGGAGGAGGAAGAGGAGGCTGCTGACGAGCTGGAAGACGGTATGAGTGACCTTTGACCCTGAAACCTCCATCCCACCCATTCATTATGTATGTATGTCTATATACTGTATATGTAGTGTATTAATGAGTGTGTGTCCTCCAGCAGAGGGGGCGGAGCCAGAGAGCGGCTTTCCAGCGCTGACAGCAGATCAGAGAGAGAAGATCAGAGTTACTAAGATCAACGAGAAGAAGATGAACATCGCCCGTCTGGGATCGGCCGTCATGTCTGACCCCTACAGCAACGTGAGACGCCCCTGATCTGAGATCAGTGTGATCTGATCTGAGATCAGTGTGATCTGATCTGAGATCAGTGTGATCTGATCTGAGATCAGTCTGATGTGATCTGAGATCAGTGTGATCTGATCTGAGATCAGTGTGATGTGATCTGAGATCAATGTGATCTGATCTGAGATCAGTGTGATCTGATCTGAGATCAGTGTGATCTGATCTGAGATCAATGTGATCTGATCTGAGATCAGTCTGATGTGATCTCAGCAACGTGAGACACGAAGCTGAGATCACAGCAGACTGATGGTCTAACAGTGTGTGTGTGTGTTGATGTTAACAGTGTGTGTGTGTTGATGTTAACAGTGTGTGTGTGTGTGTTGATGTTAACAGTGTGTGTGTGTGTGTTGATGTTAACAGTGTGTGTGTGTGTGTTGATGTTAACAGTGTGTGTGTGTGTGTGTTGATGTTAACAGTGTGTGTGTGTGCGTGCTCTCAGATCAAGCGTGTGAAGGAGCTGCGTGGGATGCTGATGGAGGCGGACCCCAGCGTGGCGGTGACCATCAGGAAGCTGGTGATGGTGTCTCTGATGGAGATCTTTAAAGACGTCGCCCCGACCTACAGGATACGACCTCTGACCCCCGAGGAGAAGGCCGCCAAGGTAACCTGCTAGGAACACACCGTGCTATCAGTTCTAGTTATTAAGCTGCTCTAACTCTGGTGGTCTACGACCTGCTCTATAGAACCAGGCTCTATAGAACCAGTCTCTATAGAACCAGTCTCTATAGAACCAGTTTCTATAGAACCAGGCTCTATAGAACCAGGCTCTATAGAACCAGGCTCTCTAGAACCAGGCTCTATAGAACCAGGCTCTATAGAACCAGGCTCTCTAGAACCAGGCTCTCTAGAACCAGGCTCTCTAGAACCAGGCTCTATAGAACCAGGCTCTCTAGAACCAGGCTCTCTAGAACCAGGCTCTATAGAACCAGTCTCCAGATCACCGCTGTTAGGGTCTGACGCTGTAGACAAATACACTGAATAGAATAGATGTGACGAGACGTGACGGAGACGGCGTGGGACGGCGTCTGATGTTTGTCCTGTGATGTGATGTGATGTGATGAGACGTGACGGAGACGGCGTGGGACGGCGTCTGATGTTTGTCCTGTGATGTGATTGGTCGGTGTCTGTGCAGGTGAAGAAGGACACGCAGCAGCTCCGAGACTTTGAGGAAGGTTTAGTCAGTCAGTACAAATTCTACCTGGAGGACCTGGAGCAGACCGTCAAAGGTACACACAGGAAGTACACACCACACAGGAAGTATACACAGGAAGTACACACCACACAGGAAGTACACAAGGAAGTACACACCACACAGGAAGTACACACAGGAAGTACACACAGGAAGTACACAACCACACAGGAAATACACACAGGAAATACACACAGGAAGTACACACCACACAGGAAGTACACACAGGAAGTACACACAGGAAGTACACAACCACACAGGAAGTACACACAGGAAGTACACAACCACACAGGAAGTACACACCACACAGGAAGTACACACCACACAGGAAGTACACACCACACAGGAAGTACACACAGGAAGTACACACAGGAAGTATACAACCACACAGGAAGTACACACAGGAAGTACACACAGGAAGTATACACAGGAAGTACACACAGGAAGTACACACAGGAAGTACACACAGGAAGTAGGCAACCAGGGCAACAACACACAGAAACACTGGTCAACAGGAGGTCCAGGTAAACATGTTCAGGTGTGTTTCCCTCCACCTGCAGACTGGAAGCAGAAGAAGAAGAAGCGCAGTCAGGCGGTGGCGTTCCAGTCGTACCTCGGTCTGGCTCAGGTCGCCGTCCGCTGCCTCACCGAGCTGCTGCTCGCTCTTCCTCACTTCAACTTCCACAACAACATCATCGTCGTCCTCGCTCCTCTGATGAACGACTCCGACAAGCAGGTGAGACCCTCCAGGTGTGATGCCTTCAGGTGTCAGGTATGTGCTGTGATGCCTTCAGGTGTCAGGTATGTGTTGTGATGCCTTCAGGTGTCAGGTATGTGTTGTGATGCCTTCAGGTGTCAGGTATGTGTTGTGATGCGTTCAGGTGTGAGGTATGTGTTGTGATGCGTTCAGGTGTCAGGTATGTGCTGTGATGCGTTCAGGTGTCAGATATGTGCTGTGATGCCTTCAGGTGTCAGGTATGTGCTGTGATGCCTTCAGGTGTCAGGTATGTGTTGTGATGCGTTCAGGTGTGAGATATGTGTTGTGATGCGTTCAGGTGTCAGGTATGTGCTGTGATGCCTTCAGGTGTCAGGTATGTGCTGTGATGCATTCAGGTGTCAGGTATGTGCTGTGATGCCTTCAGGTGTCAGGTATGTGCTGTGATGCCTTCAGGTGTCAGGTATGTGCTGTGATGCCTTCAGGTGTTAGGTATGTGCTGTGATGCATTCAGGTGTCAGGTATGTGTTGTGATGCCTTCAGGTGTCAGGTATTTGTTGTGATGCGTTCAGGTGTCTGTGTGTTACAGGTGTCAGGTATGTGCTGTGATGCGTTCAGGAACCTCTTCCATCAGGACAAAGAGGGCGGGCCTTCGTTGGCGGCGGTGCGGGTCATCTCCGGCCTCGTCAAGAGACTCAGCTACAACGTCAGGCCTGAGGTAACCAATCAGACGCCACCCTGTCAGTGTCCGTGGTGATGTCACCTGCTAACCAGTGATGTCATACTGACCCACCCCCCCCACCAGGTGCTGAGGACCCTGCTCAGTCTCAGGATAAAGGAGGTGCAGATGAAGAAGGACCTGGAGGACACGGCACCGAAGAAGAAGTTCATGAACAACAAAGAGAAGAAGAAGAACCTGTCCAGGATGCAGAGGAAGGTAACTGAAACACATCTGTCTGCTTCACCTTAACACTGCACATCTGGAACCAGATGATGCCTTCAGGTGACACTCACCTGTCTGCTTCACCTTAACACTGCACATCTGGAACCAGATGATGCCTTCAGGTGACACTCACCTGTCTGCTGCACCTTAACACTGCACATCTGGAACCAGATGATGCCTTCAGGTGACACTCACCTGTCTGCTTCACCTTAACACTGCACATCTGGATCTAAATGATGCCTTCAGGTGACACTCACCTGTCTGCTGCACCTTAACACTGCACATCTGGAACCAGATGATGCGGTGTAATGTGTATATTGTGTGTAGTGGAGGAAGGCGGAGGAGGCGCGTCAGTAGTGTGTGTATAATGTGTGTATAATGTATACATTGTGTGTTGTGTAGTGGAAGAAGGCGGAGGAGGCGCTGCAGAAGGAGCTGCTGGAGGCTGAAGCCACTGAGAACAAAGAGAAGAAGATCAAGCTGGTGAGTTGAAAGATCAGGAAGCACATTAAGAGAAGAAGAAGAAGTTAAACAAGAAACTAAACTCCTCCTCCTCTTCCTCCTCTCCTCCTCATCTTCCTCCTCCTCCTCTTCCTCCTCTTCCTCCTCTCTTCCTCCTCCTCCTCCTCTTCCTCCTCTCCTCCTCATCTTCCTCCTCCTCCTCTTCCTCCTCTCTTCCTCCTCCTCCTCCTCCTCCTCTTCCTCCTCTCCTCCTCATCTTCCTCCTCCTCCTCCTCATCTTCCTCCTCTCCTCCTCATCTTCCTCCTCCTCTTCCTCTTCCTCTTCTTCCTCTCCTCCTCTTCCTCCTCTCCTCCTCCTCCTCTTCCTCCTCTCCTCCTCATCTTCCTCCTCCTCCTCTTCCTCCTCTCTTCCTCCTCCTCCTCCTCCTCCTCTTCCTCCTCTCCTCCTCATCTTCCTCCTCCTCCTCCTCATCTTCCTCCTCTCCTCCTCCTCTTCCTCTTCCTTCTCTTCCTCCTCCTCTTCCTCCTCTCCTCCTCCTCCTCTTCCTCCTCTTCCTCCTCATCTTCCTCC